>NC_060129.1:94854622-95154622 GCF_021461395.2 Schistocerca americana | reverse complement strand
ATACACCAGACCTGTTCCTACAGAACCAGCTGATTTAACCTTTGCTCAGAACGACACCCATCTCCTCAGTTATTGTGTTACACGGATCTCCTCTGCAGGGTGTTGCTCAGCTCACCTGTTGCAGACATGCTGATTTATTGGCGTTTCATGCTGGACAGAATAATAAGCCAAAATAACCAGTGGTGTTTGGTCGGAAAACACAGAATTTGCTAGATACAACAAGCCTGGTCTGCTGCCTTTTGGACAACTTTACTGGGATGTGTTGTTTCAGCAGGACAGCTCTTATTGACTAACTTTCTGAATCACACAGCTGCTCTAGCGCAGATGTTCCTCATATCCTGTATTACTGGTTAAAGGATCAGTTTTTAAACATCCTTTGTGGCCAACTGTAACTTAAAATAACCCATGTTGTTCTGTGAGGGAACACTAAACTGTGCTGGATTCCTCCAAGCTGTACTACTGTGCTACTTTTGGGAGTGATCTTTCAACAGGACAAGACATTTATACACTTTCACTACTCTCCATTACATACCACAGTTTCCTCGGAAGTAACAGATCAGATACACTCTCAGTCTCGTGGCTTGGGGAACTTAAACATGAAACGATCCTCCTGTGTCTGAGGAATTACTGAACTCTGCCGGTGTCCAGAGTGTTGTCCTGCCTCTGCTGGGTGAGTAGGAGACGATGTTCCACTAGAACACCGGCCTTTCTGTCGCTTTCTGCGATAAGTGGCACAAGTTGTTCTAATGTCCATCAGCTCCACTGGCAATGACATGCTAGCCTAATTTTTGAGTATCATGTTTTAGAGGAACCATTAAGCAAACAATCACTGAAGATTGATCAATGAATAATACAGCATGGTCAATGGTACTTGGTAACAACCTTAACGAATGTATTTACTGTTTCTTTGCCATATTTAGCGAGTGTGTGTGACAGAATAGATACCATTGTACGCACATTAACCTCTCTTACTTCGTTCTCGAGGTTCCTACTTGAGACGTGCAATAGTTTCAACGTATATGTAGCACATTTTGCCTCGAATTCCTTTTCTGTAAATTAACCTAATTCAATTTCACGCCAGCCGCTGTGGCCGAGCTATTCTAGCCGCTTCAGTCCCGAACCGCGGTGCTGCTACGGTTGCAGGATCGAATCCTGTCTCGGGCATGGATGTGTGTGATGTCCTGAAGTTGGTTATGTTTAAATAGTTCTCAGTCTAGGGGACTGATGACCTCAGATGTTGTCCCATAGTGCTGAGAGCCACTTGAACCATTTTTTTTTAGAACCTCACGAAAACAACATCGCCCTTCTGCCAAACACTCCGGTTTGAATGCCACAACCACCTCTGTTACTTCTACGTATGCTCAGTCCTAGCACTCCTTCTGATTTTGCTCCATACCCGCTGTCATGCCGACTTGACCAGGTCTCCAGGTGCTGCAGCAGAAGTCTACATCTACATCTACATCTACATCTACATGGATACTCTGCTAATGCCATGTAAGTGCCTGTCAGAGGGTTCAATTCTCTGTTATTTCAATCAAGTATAGCGCGTGGAAAAAACAGCACTTATATATTTCCGTGCGACCTCTGATTTCCCTTATTTTATTATGGTGATCGTTTCTTCATATGTAGGTCGGCGTACACTCCTTGAACATCCACATTCAGGTTCAGGTTCTTCCTGTCGTTCAATATCAGCATAGCTATACATTGAAACGTCGTGTATTTCTGTATCATCCGCATGAAATTTCTGAATTGTTACGTTATACACTGAAGAACCAAAGAAACTGGTACACAGGCCTAATATTGTGTAGTGTCCCCGTGAGCACGCAGAAGTGCCGCAAAATGAATAATGTCTGAATGAGTTCTGGGGGAAATAACACCATGAATCGTCCAGGGCTGTCCATAAATCCGTAATAGTACGAGGGGCTGGCGATCTCTTCTGAACAACACGTTGAAAGGCATACCAGATATGCTCAATAATGTTCATGTCTGGGAGTTTGGGGCGAGTGGAAGTGTTTAATCTCAGAAGAGTGTTCCTAGAGCCACTCTGTAGCAATTGTGGACGTGTGGGGTGTCGCATTGTCCCGCTGGAATTTCCCAAGTTCGTCAGAATGCATAATGGACATGAGTGGCTGCAGGTGACCAGACAGGATGCTTATATACATGTCACCTCTCAGAGTCGTGTCTCGACGTATCAGAGGTCCCATATCACTCCAACTGCACATGCCGCACACCATTACAGAGCATCCATCATCTTGAACAG
Organism: Schistocerca americana; assembly: GCF_021461395.2. NCBI lineage: Eukaryota > Metazoa > Arthropoda > Insecta > Orthoptera > Acrididae > Schistocerca > Schistocerca americana. The sequence goes on along the minus strand of NC_060129.1, from coordinate 95,152,362 downwards.
TCCCCTGCTGATAAGCAGGGTCCATAGATTCGTGAGGTTGTGTCCGTCCATCCACTCGATACAACTCTTACTTTTCATTTTCTTTGGTTGATAATATTATGACACTAGATAAGTCATTAGGAGCGAGTACTGTTAAATCAACGTTGTCTCGAAGTCACGGAAGTTATTAGCAACATACTGGTTGAAACAAAATATCTGTACAACGAAACACCAGCCACTGTGGGATATTTCACTTTTTTATTCACTTGATAGCTAGTTTCGGGCCAGGACCCATTTTCTTCCTTTTACAAGTTGTCACCCGCTCAAGTAAGATGCGTTGCTTATAGCGATTATGAGGCAATAGAGCGACTGCTGTCAGGTACGTAGGTTGTTCTTGAACATTAGCCAGATTATCTGAAAAACAAGTTGAACCAGAGGCTCTGTCTTGCAAATCTGATCGGCACAGATGAGAGGAGTCAGGCATCACATCTGGATAAAGAGGGAGGACATCCTGGCCACCAATCGGCTTAATGGGAGTAACAGGAGAATGCCAGTAAGAGGTCGTAGGAAAGGGTGACTTAAACGGATCAGACAAATTTAGAGGCGTTTCAGTTTTTCTGTTGTTTAATCATTGCAACACCAGAAATCCCAATGACTTCCCCACGCCTGTATGTTTCTGGAAGATGCTAGGACACACACCAGCTATCTCAACTTTCTTTTTCGCACCATCGATCCTACCAGTAGAGCAGGAGTCAGCACTACAGTATATATCAACCAACAGACCCACTTCAGGGAGCGCTGTGTGAGGAGTAGATGTACCCAACTGCTCTCTGTCCTGTGTACGACATCTCTTGTGTTGCACTGCGGACACAGCCAGCCTGCTAACAACAGTTTCACGACCCTGCAACGAAGTTCAAATTGAAAAGTCAGGAGCAGGTAGATGCGCATTCAGCTGTTCCTCCATTCCACCTGGCCAAGACGAGGAAACAATCTCGTGGACAATAGAAACGAGATCAGCTAACGCCAATTTCGACGCTGTTCCCAATAGGACTTCAACCCAAATATCCTCCACTAGCAATTAGATCAGAGGTGGTCACTTTAGGTGATGAGAAAGCACGTCGCTATATCCTCATTATATGTAGTATGAATGCGGTTCACACAAAACTGTAGATGGAAAGGAGTGTTGTTCTTTACTACCATCTCCACTGAACAGATCCTACTGTAACTCTGCGAAGGGTATTGAGTGGACTAGCGTTCACATCGTATACCCCTTCACATCACTCTAAGAAACCAAAGTAAACTGTTGTTATCTTCTGGCCAAGACGATGTGCTACACTCGAGGACACGAAAACACCGAGGCAAAGCTGTCCAGGTATGTGCGTACTGTGGTGAGGCAGTAAAATGGCGATCCTCCCAGCTGGCGCTCGATGCGGAACTATCCCTGGACCACAGCTGCAGAAATATCATAGATGAATCTATATCTTATGACGTAGTATTTGCAAATCAGAATACTCTGGTTACTGTGTTGCATTGGAACTGTTCACGATTTCCTGAGTGACTAATTACACAACTTATTTATAGAATGCGGCAGACGAATGCTTTGGCAACAAATTTCTGTGAACATTATTCGACAGCAGTCATTCATTTGATGTTCACAGGGGGCGTTCATAGAAAATACCAGCTCTGAACATGAGACAAGTCAATTCCCAGGTTTGAAGGTGTGGGGTACAGTAGAAGGATGCAATTCTCATGTTTGGTCAGTAAGTAGCTACAAAAGTATTCTTCTGTTGTACGCTTTTCTTGTATGATTTTTACGTGAAGTTTTCACGTTTCTTTACAGCCGAGACGTACCCCTGTGTATTTCCAGGGACAGCGGCGACAGTTCGTACATCTACCACAGCACAGGTAACAGAGCTCGTGAGACCAGACACCTCAACACAAACTGTTGTGAACCACCTATTAGCAATGACACTATGGGCACCCACACTTCTACCTCCTCACCCACCCACACCACAGCATCGACTGGTGCCGCCAGGGCTTCGTTCACCTGGAAGAAGGAATGGCGCGCCCTGGTCTTCAGCGACGCCAGCAGATACTGCCTGCATCCAAGTGACGGTCGTTTGTGCATACGAAGGAGAGCTGGTGAGTGCTACCTCAAAGAGTGTACACACTGGCCTTACCGTGCCGTTCCTGGAGAGGACATGCAGAATGTTGTTAAACCTGCTCTTTTGCTTTTCTTGTAACAGAAAGATGGTGTGTTGTTCCAAGAGGATAATGCTCGCCCACATACTGCTCATCGAGCTCAATGTGCCCTGTAAGACGTGTGGCAACTTCCGTGGCTGGCACGATCTCTGGACTCCTCTCCAGTCCAGCAGGTGTGGGGTATGATGGGACGACAAGTGACAGGTGCGACGTGTCAGGCGAGGACTCTTACACAACGACGTGACACCACGTATCCCAGGGCTGTATTCGCCACCTGTACGACCCACTGGACGACAGAGTCAGTGCCTGTGTTGCTGCCTGTGGTGGCTACGCCACTTGCTAATATGGATGTCTCAGGTTGGGTCGATGCCTGGTTCGTCCAAGCGTGTGTGCTATTCGTCTGTATGTGTTACCACTTCATGTACTCCATATGCAGTGTTGCAACAATAAATCTTGAGTGACCTATTAACTTCCAAAAGCACCATTTTTTTTCTGGCAGTGTATTAGCAACCACGAGCGGCAAAATTTGCAGACAATAATCCTATACTATGAGATCACCAGCGTCCATCTTCCACCTCTAGTCTACGCTCGCCATAGACATTAAATCACGAGTAACTTGTAGTTATGATAGATAACTTCACACAGAAATGTCCGTGGAAGCCCTGTAGGCTTGTTCTAGCTCTACTACTGATGTGGCGACAATGGTTTGCAACTCATACACGGTGTGGGGTTACAAGCTCAGACGTCTAGGTTATAATAAATATGTTTTAAGGAAGAATAATTAGAAAATGGCAGTTCAAATTTGCCGAAACTAGTCATCACTGTACGATCAATTGCGATTTCGGCAAGTAAAGTTTTCGAATTAGAAGACTTCATCATTTAAAGCTATAGAGAGTCTTCTACAAGACTCTCTCTGTGCCAGGTAATCCAATAGATGTGACTTTAATTATAATGAATGTAATCCAAATCGAGATGTACAGGGCGAATCAAAAAGGAATTTGCAATTTTAGAATGATATAGAAATGTATTGAGATAACTTATAGAATCGTTAGGTGTATGATTATGCAGCAAACAACCTCCATGTACTTCAGTCCATCAGTGCCCCATTCCACCACCAGGAATGCCAGCGTTGTGCAGAGTTAAGATGGCTGCTTTCACTGGTGTGGAGCGTGCCCGCTGTGTGTTCTGGTTCCATGAAACGAACTCTGCAATAACTGTTCGGTGGTTTTATTAAAGACCGTGCGTATGTTCCTCCCGTAGCAACGAATTCGGCCGACCTGAAAAATTTAATCTACGCTGCTGTTGCTCAACTTTCACCCGATTTTCCGCAAGGAATGTGGGAAGGGGAAGTTGACTACCAGTGGGATGTGTCCCACATCATAATTGGTATTCGCATCGAAACGAAATGACGTGTTATTTTGTAGTAAAGAACCTCAAATTTCTTATAAAATAACACGTCAATCGACTGTAAGTTATCTCAATATATTTATGTATTTCCAAAGCTACAATGTCCTTTTTGACACGCTCTTTATTTTCAGCGTCATCAGTGCGCAGTTTTCTAGAATGCTACTGTTGACCAAAAATAAACTCCGTCCAAATGCAACATCTTTGAACCTTAGCCTCAGCCACACTCTTTGGTTTATTTACACCCTGTAGAACAAGTGGGAGTTGTTGGCTGTGGCAAAGTTTGTGTATTGCTGTGTGATCAGTCCAACTGGAGAACGTGAACCACGTTCTCCAGTGTGGCTTGTGAGCAATGGGTAAATTGGTGGATGGTAATTACTGTAAGTAATACCATCAAGCTGACCTTGCACAGTAAATAATTCTGGATACCTTGCCACATTCTGCGCTTCTTTCTATCGTCTTTTCTGTCCTTCCTTGGACTACATTTAGACATGAGAACAGTTATGCGAGAGATGACTGGCTTCGTGACATTCGAGGCGTGAAATATCTCATGTGGTAAACTAATAATGGGAGGCGCCGCCCAGGGAGGTCGGGCTCGAGGACACGATCTGAGACCGCGTTCCTCAGCAGCGTTGTTGAGGCCACAACTACCAATCATTCCTACTTCGCTTTTTTTCTCTTCTCAAAAGTTAAAAATTATATAATTTTCGATTTGCAAATTTCTTGTATTATAATTTCGAGAAGTGATTACAGCTGTATGTTACACAAGAAATGACAAAAGACCTCCACGCGGCAGTGCACGGGCAGCGCTGCCCGTGACCTCAGCTGCGCAGCCAGACACCGCGGTGAGGCGGGGGCCGAGTGCACTGAGTGGAGCACCGAGGTCCGCAGAAAGTTATCAGGTGGCGGGCCCTGGCTGTGCAAATGCAGGCTCTGAAAAGAAAGAAAGTGCAGCCTTTGCTGGAGTCACTCGTGCCGGTTTTCCAGGACGCTTAGCACGATGCCGCAGCCGTGGCGGCTACCTCGGCAGTGAGCGCTCAGCCCCCACTGCCTGAGAGGACAGCGCCGGCCGCCACCGTCAGCTGCCGTCAGCCTCTGAGGCACCCACTCGGCCGCCAACTACGTGTTTTCACGCCGCTGCACAGACAAGTTGTTGTACTGCATTTGCGGCATTCTTAGTGGCCTTCCCTGCACGGAAAGCGAGCTGCCAGTAGTTTGTACCGCTCAGAAGCCGGTGAGACGACTTCTGGCGCCAACCAGCTTTTCAAAGGCTTTTTACAGAACATCGAGGAAGCAAGTAGATTTATCGGACTTCCTTGATTACAACTACCTCCGCGATTTTCCATGGCCAATTTGTAGAGATCGATTATAAACGAGACATAAACATGGAGCTACCTTTGGCGCCAAAAGTTATATAATTTACCTCTGATAATCCATTAGGACATTGACCTGTGACTCAAACAAGACTATTTAAGGGTATGGAGACAACCTCATGAATACATATCAGCAGGGGACCGACCGTTCGAGGGGCTGGAGGCTCAGGAATGGTGTGGAGCGTCTTCAGTTGCAGTGACATGGGACTCCTGATATGTCTATATACAATTCTGATAGGTGACACGTACATAAGCATCCTGTTTCATCATCTGCATCCAATCATGTCCATTGTAATGTCCGACTGATTTGGGCAATTCCAGCGGGGCAATGCGGCAACCCACATGTCCAGAATTATTACAGAGTGACTCTACGAACTTTCTTTTGAATTTAAAAACTTCCGCTAGCCACCAAACTCCCCAGACATGAGCATTATTGAGCATATCTTGGACGCCTTGTAACGTGCTGTTCAGAAGAGATGTCCACCCTCTGGTTCTCTTACGGATTTACGGACAGTCCTGTAGGATTGATGGTGTCAGCTCCCTCCAGCACTAATTCAGACATTAGTCAAGTCTGTGCCACATGAACCAATTTCTTTTACTCTTCAGTGCCTACATGTGTGCATGTGTATATGTGTGGATCTTTTTTCACCTACGCACATTATGTAAAGGCAAAAACCAATTAGAAAAGAGAAAGTGGTTGACTGGGAAAACAGAGTGCTTATTATTAGTTTTTAATTTGTACATGGAATTAAATGCAAATATGGCACATAATTAAACGGAAAAAGCAGATAGTTTATTAATTTAAAAATGTATATGGAATTAAATGTGAAATTATATATGTGATTAAATGGTATAAATGGTTCAAATCGCTCTGAGCACTATGGGACTTAACATCTGAGGACGTCAGTCCCCTAGAACTTAGAACTACCTAAACCTAACTAACCTAAGGACATGACACACATCCATGCCCGAGGCAGGATTCGAACCTGCGACCACAGCGGTCGCGCGGTTTCAGACTGAAGCGCCAGAACCGCTCGGCCACACCGGCTGGCTTAAATGGTATAGAAAATGAATATACTAAAAAATACACATCGATCATTTTTTTTACAAAAAAAGATTCTTAACAATATCATTGTTATTTCATAGAAAAGAACCTAATCACTACAAATGACTAGCCAGATCTAAATGATGAAAAAGGAGTATTTCCTTAAATCAATATTGTAGATGTGGCTAGTTATTTACAGTGTGCTGCATTACACATGTCTTTTCTTCAAAGCACAAAATAAACTTCAAGGTAAAACAATAGGAACTAAAAAAATTATGTACAGTCACAGCAGCTTCGCAAAACACTGCCGCTGAGTTAGAGTAACTACACGTAATTCAGCATTAACATCAAAGGGCTGACTGCTGCCGGCCACTCTCTGTGGCGTGCCACCCCTCTGGCTGCCCTCACCAGCTGCGGCGCCAGCACTGCTGTGGAGGCCGTGGCTGGCTGGCTGGGTGGGGAGCTGGCTGCTGGCTGCTGGCTGCGGCCCCGCCTCTGCAGGTCTCCTCTGGAGGCGGGCTGGCGGCTCCCCACCCAGCCAGTGGCCACGTGGGGCCCGCGGCGGCAGCTCGCCACGGCACTGCCCGGCCGACACGAGCGCCACAGAGCCGTCTCGCGCACAGTGCTGGAGACTTCCGAGTAAACACTGGCTCATGGTACATTTATATGCACTTGAATGGTGAGGATTGGTACGCAGTGAGGCAGGAAGAACAATATATTCTGTATTTTCTCTATTTACATATGTACGTTTTATACTCATTGTGTAGAGCAATGTTTTCCCACACATTGCTTCATATGAGTCTAAAAAATTCAGCTTGTACAGTATTCTGTCCAGCAAGTGCCTCAACATATGTATTAGTAGACATACCACCCCTGAATTCTACTTCACTGAACTCGATAGTAATAGGCTCTCCTGGTACAGCGAGAATAAATGCATTTATACACTGCTCCTCTTACATTCAACTACCAGTACCTCAGTCTGTCTGTAGCAGTCGCTAAAATGCAGTATAAATCATCCAAATTCCCCACACTCGAATGTTTTATTTAAATGCGCATATCCCCTGAAGTTGATTCAGTCATAGCTTCCCTGTAGATAAGCACTGTTGAAACCCTCCTCCCATACATTTTAAAGTCAGTTGGTGATTGTAATGCACCACACTTTGTTGTCATCTACTTCTTTGTATACTCCCTCATGCTGCACAGATAGTCCTGTGATGCCAAAAACACGTCGAAAGTTTTCTATTTCTAGACCTACACTGACGCTTTTAGATAGACTAACAGTCACAGTATATGTGTTGGTGAAAAGCAGTACGCTTCTGCAACTTAACTGAGACTTGCCGACTTGAGGAACTTTTGATCTCTGTGTGAAATAGTTGAAAGACTGCAGGTCTGATAAATCTGGAAGATACTCTGTGGGTTGTTGCTGCTTTCCAGCTGGAGTTCATTGGCCTGGTGTAATACATAGGTATTATCGAGTACGTTTGGTTTTTCGGCCCACCCCTGCTGACTGCACTTTGTGATGTTCCTTTCACTACTTTATACAGAACTTAAATGATCTTTATTGGGCGAGAACAGTGTCAGGGAGGGGAATGTAGGGGGATTGGAGTGGGGAGGGAAGGGTGAGTGGACGGGAAGGCGACATACGGATATGTATCTGCTGTAATATGACACCGGAAGAAAAGTACTGACAGATCCTGAGGGAGCGATTTCGCTCGTGCAGTCTCTTAACGGATGAACGCAGAAAAGGTTTCTAGATATGGGAGTGGAACGCAAATTTCATAATAGCAGAACCCCTTACTTTGCACTCGACAGCGAGTGTTCATGAGAGACAAAGGTATCGCCAGGAGTGCGGCAGAACATAATCTGACAGACAGGATGAGCTGATGATGCTGTAGTGTACAGGGACGTCTAAGTGTTGAGTGACTGTAGGATGGTACAAGATGACTTATGCAAAATTTCTGGTTGGTAAGATGAATTATAGTTAGATCCAAATGTAGAAATATTCGAATACAGAATTAGCAGCGCGCTGCTTGACAATCACGTCCATGAAATACTTAGTTGTGACGTTGCAAAGCAATGTGAAATGAAATGAGCATGTAAGGGTGCAGCGGAGAAGGTGAATGCTCGACTTCGGGTTGGAGAATTTTAGGAAAGAACGGTTCATTTGTAGAAGACAGAATATAGGACACTAGTACAATCCGTTCTTGAGCACTGTTTGAGTGTTTTGGATCCGCACAAGGTCTTATTAAGGCAAGACGTCGAAGCAATTTAACTGTGCAGCCAGAGTTGTTACCTCCAGGATCGAACAACATGCTAGTGTTATGGAGGTGGTTTGTGAACGAAAATAGGAACCCCTGTAGCGAACACGATATTATTTCTAGGAAAATTATAGAGGAAATTTAGAGAACCGACATTAGAAGCTGACTGCAGAACGATTTCACTGGCGTCAACGTCCATTTCGCTTAAGGAGCACTAACAGAGAAATTTGGGTGTCTGTGGAGTCATGGCGAAGAAGTGGGATCTAGAGAAGATAAGATCCAACAAAGAACAAATTACAGAAATGCTGTCACTTGAGTTTCTAAACACATTAAGAGACAAAGAACCACCTGATAATGTCAACGAGTACTGGAATATGCTGAAAGAAGAAGTCATCAAAGCAGGACAGCAAAATATAGGATATGTAAAAGGGAAAAGGGAAAAGAAACGATAGGTCACACAAGAAATGATTTCGAATGTGGAGGAGAGAAGAAAATTTAAAAACAAGAACACTGAAGGTGCAAGAAAGATGTACCGAAGGTTAAATAATGAACTGCAAAGAGAAACAGAGCGGGCTAGGAAAAAATGGTTAAGAGGAATGTAATGCAATCGAAGAACTGGACAGGAAGGGAAGATACGACTTACTGTACAACAGAGTAAAGACTATGACATGGGATTAAAACAGAGCAGGAAGTGCTACTATGGAAATTTTGAGTAAAGACGAAGAGGTAGTGTACAAAGATCGTGACGATGTCCTCCAGCGATGGGAAGAATATCTAAAAGAGCTATATGACACAGATCGCAAACCAGAAACTGTGGAACTTGAATTACTCAACAGTGTAAATGATGACCAGAAATGAAGGCCCAGCCATCATAATGGAAGAAGTGACGTCTGGCATGAGTGCAATGAAAAACGGTAAAGCAGTAGGTACAAATGCCGGGAGAAATATTAAAATGCTTGAAACAAGATGAAATAAGGGAAATATTGAGGTTATGAATAAAATATGTGACAGTGGTGAATAGCCTGAGGACTTTCTGACAAAACTAATGATTCCATTACCGAAAAAAAAACAAGGAATCAAGAAATGGAGTGAGCACGGGACAATCAGCCTCATTTCACATGCAGCCAAAATGATGTTAAGAATAATTAATAACCGACTTTAAAAATTAATGGAGGAGAATCTTGGCGAGGAGCAGTTTGGCTTTAGACGGAATACGGACACCAGAGATGCAGTGGGGCTCCTACGACTCTTGGGAGAAAGGTTTATTGAAAAAGGAAGAGACCTCTAAATGTGCTTCACCGATCTAGAAAAGGCATTTGACAGTGTGGCTTGGGGCAAGCTGGCGACTGTAATGAGAGAAAAGAGAGTGGACTGTAAAACCAGAAGATTCATTATATCTTAATCAAAAAGCCTCAGTTAAAGTGAGAGGAGAAAGTACAAACTGGATCGGACTAGGAAGAGGAGTAAGACAAGGATGCTGTCTATCACCTAACGTTTTCAATCTCTACTTGGAAAATATGATTGCCCAATGCAAATTAGATGACAAAGGAGTAGAAATTGAAGAAGAGTAGGGTGTTTGAGGTTTGCTGATGACATGGTCCTTCTAGCCACAGGGGAAAAACAATTACAGGATTTAATGGACAGCATTGACGCCATTATGGAATGAAAATTAACACAAAGAAAACAAAAGTATTGGCACTAGGAGAAAATAAAGAAATAAAAGTTATGCTGAATGGAGAAATATTAGAACAGGTGCTAAATTTTAAGTATCTTGGAAGAAGGATAGACACCGACTGGAAGTGCACCACAGAAATGAAAACAAGGATAGCAGTAGTAAAAGAGGCATTTTATAAGAAAAGGAGAGTTTTCTGCAGCAGTGTGGACAGAGAACTGAGGAAAAGATCAATTGTTTTGTATGGAGTGCTCTTCTGTATGGCGTGAAACATGGGTTTTGAGGAATAAAGACCGAGAAAGGCTGGAGGCTTCTGAGATGTGGACATGGCGGAGTATGGAAAGAATAAGTTGGATGGACAGAGTAATAAATGAAGAGGTATTGAGATGAGTGGGAGGGAAAAGACAGTTGCTAGATGTAATAAAGAGAAGAAAATGAAATTGGATTGGGCATATATTAATAAAGAATGACGGACTGATAAAAACATGTGTAGAAGGTTATGTAGAAGGGAAAACGAAGCGAGGAAGGAGGAGATTTCAGATACTGGATGACGTAATGGACGGTACAACATGCAGCAGCCGTAAGAAGGAGGCAATGGATCGCAGAAAATGGAGAGGCAAGGGACCTGCTAATATAGCAAATAACTGATGGTGATGGAGGCATAAAGAGAGTCGCTTTTCCCTCTCTGTATTTACGAGCGTAACAGGGAAGAAAATGACTAGTGATGGTGCAAGGCAACTTCCACCATGCACCATATTGCGACTTGTGTGGAGTTGTAGATGTACATCTGCATCTACACCAGTACTCCGCGTGACACCCGGCGGTGTGTGGCGGAGGGTTCTTGTAGCATCACTAAGTGAAAGTCTCTTTAGTGCGCTTGTCGCTTTGTCTATGTGTTCTGCAAACAAAACACAGTTTCCCTACAAGATTTTCTATTTGATCGTTCCTATTTAAGTTGGCCCTAATTGTAATACCTTGGCATTTAGCTTAAACGGCACCCTTTCAATTTGTGTGACTCATCGAGTAAAAGAAATTTAACGAGTTCCTTCTAGTTCTCCTGTGGATGACGTAACACTTTTCATTATTTAGAATCAAGTGCCACTTTACGCACTGCACCGGTACACTCTATAAATCATTTTGCTATTGCTTTGATCTTCTGATGACTTTACTAGATGGTAAAAGACAGCATCATCTGCAAACAATGGCTGCTCAGATTGCCTCCTAAATTGTTTTTATAGATTAGGAACAGCACAATGACTACAACACTTCCTTGGGGAAGGGCAGATACCACTTTTGTTTTACTCGACGACTTTCGCGAGCTCTCACCAGGCAGACAGGAATACGGCGGTCATCCGGATGAGAAGCGTCACGCTTCCCGTGGTTTGGCCGTCCTGCGGCAGACTTCCGCTGCGCCCGCCGTCATATTGAGCGCGCGCTCCCTGCGGCGCGCACTGCTTCTGTTTGCTCCCCAGTGTCGACAGCGGACAATGCAGCCGGCGGGCGTAATTGCCACAGTGGCAGCTCTGCTTGCAGCAAACGGGACCTACTCGGTGCTGGAGTGCGTCTGCAGGCACATGGACAAAAGCTCCGAGCTCAGTGCCGGTGAATATGTGCTACAGCGGTGCTACTGTCACCATCCCTGTAAGTGCTCTTTCCTGCTGTACGTATTGATAAGACGTTATGCACAGTCCACTTATCAAACACTCACAGGCGGCTTGGCTTACATATGCTGTTATTGAAAATTATACGTTTTCTGCCTGACAGTGAAGGACTATGTTTATTATGAGGACGCTCAGCTAGGTATCCACTCTTAAGGAATACGTATACAAATGACACTGGTGTAACAGGGTGACGAGAACTGAAGGAAAGTGATGGCATGCAACCGAATGCGAAACAGCCTGTCGTGGAGCTTATCGTAAAACTGGATGTCCTTTAAGGCGTTGGTGCAGATAGTGTTATAATATGTTTCATACACACTGAAAAGACAGATATCTGGAGGTACTATTCATCTGGTGGTTCCAGGTGGTACGAACTGCTATGTCACACACTTTCCAGGAGCGGTAGCTTGTTCTTTAGGAGTATGATATCTATGCACAGCCTAGTAATCAAGAAAAAACACCTATTTTCTGACGAGCTATTGGCCAAAAGCAGTGATCATACAATAGCTGTAGTTCTCTTACGTCTGTTCTCCCACTCTTGTCTTCTGTGACGTAAATATTCCCTACGGCCCCTGCCAAAATTACACACACGAGAAAGAATTAAAGGACGCAGAGCAATAAACAGCGTTCCAGCCATTTTACCATCTGGTTAATCAGTCAGCATAACTGTATACGAATGCGAATTGATAATAGATGATATTGACTGATCTGTCTTGGTACCTCTAATTTTCAGGGTCCCTTTCATGTACGTTTCCTCTTCAAATGCCGATTGGCTGCAGTTGAAAACAAGTTCCTTACTCAACGACGGGGTAAATTTGCTTATCTCATCTACAAATATTTCGGTCGATCCTGTAGTTTGCTGTGCATCGTAGAGTTGACACTTTCTTCGAAATTTCATTATCTCACGTCTCACACTTCTGTAGCACTGTTTGTCGCCATGCAAGCATCTACTACTTATCTTTAAATCTCTATAATGTATGTCGAGCATCCTTGAACTGCGCAAACACCAGTTTTTGTGATAAGTGCGCCTTGTCCTCCGTTGAATGTCAGTAGTTTTCCTTACACACTAACGGTCATATTTCAGCTGACTTGTTCAAAATTTGTTCGTAATTGTTCTTTTGCTATGCTGTCTGCGATTTTCCAAGTCCTTGGACAACGACTGTCCTTCACTACGTTTGACTGGAAACGGGAGCTGCGGCCCTCTGTCCGACAACGACGATGAACTACAGCACACCTGTTTCAGTACAACTTTCTAGTGCCGTGCACGTATCGCCATCACTGCACTCCTCTTGTACATTGTTCGCACAACACCACGCATTCCGCTGACTCATCCGCCACTTCTTTCTCACTCAACGAAATTTCTTGACTTCCTTTCTGATCAAATCTCGACTTTGGCTACTGTTAGTGAAGATATAACGCAATGTTTGCTTCGTTTATCGTTGCCATTGCTCTGCTTTGTATCAACACCATTAGCACTGTAGCACTGTCGTGAGTTACTCGTCGACTAAGCAGTTCAGCCACGCTCCGTAGCCTCGTGCTGTCGACATCGTTTGATAGCTCCAGTCCCGCCCACTGTTGGCATCATCAGCCAGTGTTGTGTTAGCATCGTGGGCAATATGTGGGCCGCCGAACGCTGTCACATCTGACATGCAAGTGCATGTCCGGCTTGTGTCTTTACCCGTAGCTTACAGCATACACGGAAAATAAAATGGGGTATTCGTAGGAGTTGACCAGGAAATCCAAATGTTACTTTTACAAACATTTACATTAAAAGAGCTGCAGGATGCCTTACTTCGGCTTTTCCACCTTTGCTTTACTTCGAGCTGAGGCAGCGGCTTTTGTACTTCATAGTTCTCTTCTAAGCTATAAGGTGTGTCACCTAGGGAGATATACCCCCGCAATCTCAATCCTCTACAGTAATTTTTATTTTGTGCTGAGATTTTCTTTTCCGCCAGTGTATTTCTAGCGACCATTGCCCTCGCTCCTCTCTGCTGAAGGAACGATCATCAACTTCCGCACGGAGGTTCCGAAGAGAAAGTGAACCTCATCAGTCCCCGGGTAATGCTTTCAGACATACACTTGCTATTTGAACAAGTTAAAATATCACACAATAAAAACTAAAGATGCAGAAACAATGATAACATACGAGGCAGAATCGAAGGACGATTGTTTCATTACATACAACCAGCTGTTTTCTGGGGCTTATAGAGTTTCCAGACTTATAGAGGTTCCAGGCTGTGGCTGGAGTGTGTTCCCACGGCCGGAGAACGCGAGCGGCCCGTGGCGCGAGTCGCCCAGTGCGGGGGTGGGGGCCGTGGCCCGCTGCGTGGGAGGCCGGCCTGCCTGCAGCCAGACACACAGGTCGGGGAGTACGTGGAGGAGGTGCGCCAGTCGGCCGTAAACACAGTTTCGCTTAATCACAATAGGAGTAGTTTCCTTTCGTTACGGTGATTGTCAGGGAAAGTCCCTCAGTCATTGGCCGTAACTGTGGCATTATTCCAGTACGGGAAGCTTCAAGTATCGCTGCACAGTTGACGGGGACAGGCTCTCGCGAGAATACATTGCAGGTTACGGAGAGCGCCAAGTGAGTCAGTCGGCCCTCAGACACGACGAGGCGGAGGTCTCCGTGTTGTGCCAGCAGCGTGGACTTCCCTCTGTACGAGTCAATTACGTTCATTGATATCAGGTGTGCATTACTCGATCGTTCACAGTGGTTAATTACAATAGACACACCGCAATGGCATCCCGATTTTTCGGTTAACAGTAGCAGCTGCCCACAGTCACATCAGAAGAGACTGTTTGTATGTTTACAGGCCGGTAGCCACACCGATTGCGAGACACGTTATCTGAATTAGCAGTCTCACTGGGCAGATAGGAAACTTTTAGAATGCTTGCTGGCGATATTACCTCACCGCCGATGTTCCCTCAGCTGGACTCTCTTTCGCGAAGTGGATATGACGTGTGTAGCCACGTGGGCTCTTTCTTTACAGAGACATTACGCTTTCTTCTTTATTTCTCAATTTTGCAGTCTGACTCATAGCTGGTGTTTTCACGCATTTCCTTAAAAAGACGTGAGTCGCTCTCGCCAGAGGGGATGAGCAGGCAGAATATCTTTTGTGTGTCCAGAGATTCTGCCGTAAACTTTCTTGCAGGTGAGAACAGATCAGCGCTTTTTAGTGCAAAGCCACTCTCTGCCACTCAGTGCCTTCATTGCTGCTTTATCTGCGGCGAGGAACCGTATGTCAGCCGCACTTGCATATCGGTCGACAATTTAAGTTCGATTATTTCTAAAATGATCTCAACATTTTATGAGTACTTAGCTATTACATTTGTTTTCTCCCTGCTCCATAAGCGCTGAACGTTCCCACACAAGTATAAAGGGACAGAAGTGCAACTACTGCCTCGGAAGTGTACAGAACAACGAATGGCAGCGCCTCTGCTGCTTACCTAACGAGATACCCTGGGTAAACACGGCTACAGCTAAGAGGAAAATACAGCTCAGAGGCGGATCCCAGAGATTAAAGCGAGAGGAGAGTGGTATGCCGATTACATCATTGGGAATTCCAGCTTTTCTCGCTGGAGTTATTTGACTGTGACGCAGTACTTGGCAGGTAGACTGTGATGAGACAGGCTAAGTGTGCGGCGCTCCAGGAGATGAGAGTACAGAATGCCTGGGGTCGTCATTCACGGCCCAGCCTGGACTGGAGATCTGAAGTCACCAGGAAAGGCTCCCACCGGCTGCCGCTCCAGTCCGGAGCGCCCTGCCGCGTGCAGCCCAGTTGCCTCTCGGCCAGCCTGGAGTCTCCTCTCCAGCCCCGCACTGCCAGCTCTGACACCAACGTGAAACTGTATTTGCTCTGGCGTTCTGCAAAGATCTATGAGCACGGGTCCATAAGTCTTATTCCCAATCTCGCCAATCAAACCAGTTAACGATAAGTGTGATTTTCACTTAAATATTACTGTCTGCGCCTAGCCAGGTACATCGCACGTTCCTGTGGTAGCGGTGCTAACTCTGTCAAACTGGGGCAGAACAGCATGGCTGACATGCGACATTAAATTATTTTGTTGAAAGGATGTCGAAAATATCGCAAGCGAGCTGTCTCAAGGACTCAGAAACGTAACAGCTGCGATCAGTGTAACCAATTACGTATTGTATACCGAGTGGCTCCCCGTGAGATGGGCGAGAGTGCTACGTGGCATTCTCCGCTCTGCTCAGGGCCTCGATGCACGGATCGTCCACACCGATGCTGCAGTCAGAACCTCGGCTCATACGGAATGACGGCACAGTGTCCAGTGTTGTACTCTCGGCGCAGCTCTTGCCGCTTCCTCGTGAAGGGGAGCCGCAGCAGTGGCCGCCGTGCTGACAGTCAGCTGACTTGTTGACCTTTTGCTTGTAAAAGTGTGCAGCACACCTCACGCCGTGTCGATTATCGTTGGCTGCAGCTCTCTTAGTGTTTCACTTTCAGTAGCTGCTGGTACTGATGAGCATATGAGTAGCCCGTGGAAGCTCGTGAGTCAGAGTGCAGACCTCGAGGTGACTGAAGAACGTTTTGCAGATTGGTCACCGGGGTTCGCAACGTGCGGCGGCCTGGAGCAGCCGCCCCCCGGGTGGTCAGCTGCGCGGCGCCTGGCAGACCGCCTCAGGGACTCCGGACTGTCACCGCCGCCAGCAGGTGGAGCGGCGGAGGGAGGGGAGTGCGCCGGCGCCCTGGCGCAGCTCCGCCGCCTCACGTGGGACGAATCCTTCGAACTCGTCGAGGAGCTCAACTGCCGGATCGCTGACGACTGTATCGACTCCTGCTCTGTACCGTGGTATGTAGACCACTCGACGCCATTACTACTAACCTTACAACTAATTATTTCCTTAAATTTATTCTCAATGCTGTCACCTACTTTTCCTATTTTGCGATACTAACTATCTGTCAATAAGGGCACATTTGTGAGACCCAAAGAGGAAGCGCGCTAATACGTTCTGCCGTCGCCTCTTCTGTTGACACTTTCCACCGAGCAGTCAATGGAATGTGCCTCGCTGTCTCCGCATATCGCTACAGCAAACAGTAAATTATCTGATGATGACAGTCAAAGACTGAAAGCGGTAACTAACAACAAAAGCTTTTCATCGAGACTGCTTGCCTTACTAAAATTGAATTTATATTCCTATTTCCCAACGGTATTATCAAAAATCAATAAAAGTACAGCGTCGTTTGTGATGACGACAGCTGTAGCTCGATATCGTTGTTAGTTGTAAATTAGTTCAAAAATGAACAATAAACACTGCAATTGGCTAAATTAATTACTTTTCGAAAGAAGCAATTATAGAGCCAACACCCTGCACCACCAGACTACAGTAATACTCCACAACATTTGCTGTATATACGTAATTAAAATCTCTAACATGGCAGCAGTCACAAACAGTAAAATTATGGAAGCCATAGGAATCGTACAGCCAACCAGTGGCACGTCAGATGTTTATTCACACTTTTACCTTGCTTTACTGTTCATTAAGCCATGTGGCTATACCTTAGCATTTATATGAGTCACTTTAGTGTTGACTGAGCTTTATGACCTGTTTTCTCTTTTCACACAATAAGTTTACACACGTTACTACTTCTTCCAAGGAAGAAAGGTTTATATCTGTTTAAACCTAGGTAACGATTCGAACAAACTTGTGAAGTACAACTAGCTGGTGCATGATTCCCATTCGTTCCATACATCATTAACTTATAGTAAGACAGTCACATGCAAGCCAACTTTTTCTTGAAGCATCATGAAATGGCATCACGTTATTACCGCCTCTAGCCTCGAAGACTTCGTCAACTCGGCGGGGAAGAGAGTTCCGGAAGTTTCTTCAGATACGCAGCATCTGCCCGAGGCCTCCCACTGCTGGATCAGATCCCCTCAGAGCTACCAGTGTGTGGGGATGTCGGCTGCCACGTCTCAGCCGCTGTTCCAGACAGTACCGGACAACGTCTGCGGCTCTGAGACCGGGTTGTCTAGTGGTCGCCTCGTTGTGCTATAGGGCGCCTGAGTGTTCGTGAAACCGGGAGTGTATGCACGCAGCCTGGGAACACGACTGTGTGTGTCATCTTCTACAACGCAAGTGTCCAGAGAATAGGGCAACACTTCGTCACCGAGAATGTTGAAATAAACGTTTTGGTTCAGGTTCACACTGACCGTAGTGACTGAATCCAAGTCGCGGTGATAGTAACACCCCTATGACACCATGGAACCACCAGTGGCTTGAACTGCATCCTCTATAGGCCGTCGGTCCCATCGCCACCTCCATAATTTCAGAAGAGGCGAAATCGCGCGACTCGTGTGACGCACCTCCACCCAGCCACTGTCCGTCTCTGTGTGGTTTGGCCCACTCAAGACGCGCAGCTGTGTGTGTCTGTGTGAGCGACGGCCGCTGACTCCAAATGTCGAGTCTGTGCAGCCGCCTTCCGAACGATTGCTAGGCAGCTGGTTCAGATGGAGTTGCTTTGCCAGGCATTGGCAATTTGCGTCTGGTCTGAAACCGATCGCCAGTCACTTGGAGTTACACTCGTCAACAGCCCTGCCGGCTGGGATCTTTTTACGCCACTGCCTCACATCACTACGAGTGGTTCACCATTCGTTGCAGATACTTGGACAGTCCACATTGATAGACCAACAGATCATGTAACTTTACTAGTGGTGTGGTCGTGGACATGTCGAAACGCAAAAATTCCTTTCTGCCACTTCTCGACATCTCCACGTCGACGCAGGTGACCGCCCTGATCCCACGCGAGCAACAACTTCGACTGTTCAGAGATGTCACTAAACCCGCACAAAGACGTAAACAACCGTGCATGAGCAGCGCTGATTAGACGGAAGGGATCCGACAGTTCCAGTCGTTCCACCAGGAAGGAGGTACACGGCTGGTGTCGTCTGTAGTTCAACCATGCCTAGACGGTCAATACCGCGGTTCGGTCGCGTCCGCATTGTTACTTTGTGCCAGGAAGGGCTCTGACCAGAAGTGTCCAGGCTTCTTGGAGTGAACCAAAGCGATGTTGTTCGGACATGGAGGAGATACAGAGAGACAGGAACTGCAAATCACATGCCTCTCTCAGGCCGCCCAGGGGCTACTACTACTTCAGTGGGTAACCGCTACCTACGGATTATGGCTCGGAGAAACCCTTACAACAACGCCACTATGTAGAATAACGCTTTTCGTGCAGCCACAGGACGTCCTGTTACAACTGAAACTGTGCGCAATCGGCTGCATAATGCGCAACTTCACTCCCGACGCCCGTGGTGAAGTCCATCTTTGGAACCACGACACCGTGCAGCGCGGTACGTGACCCACCAACCAATCTGAGGGATCTACGCCGATTCGCCGTTGAGGAGTGAGACAATCTGGACCAATAGTGCCATGAAGAACTTGTGGATAGCACGCCACGACGAATACAGGCATGTATCAATGCCAGAGAACGTGCTACTGGGTATTAGAGGTACCAGTGTGTACAGCATCTGGACCATCACCTCTGAAGGTCTCGCTGTATGGTGGAACAACGTGAAACGTGTGGTTTTCTTGACCAATAAAAAGGTGCGGAAATGATGTTTATATTGATATCTATTCCAATTTTCTGTACAGGTTCCGGAACTCTCGGAACCAAGGTGATGCAATCTATTTTTTGATGTGTGTATTAAGTAGTGAAAAACATCTCAACATATCCATATCTTACTAAGCGAGCTAATAAGATTGATGAAACGTTGAGCTGTCACATTCAAAAGGGTAATTAGATTAGGAAGGAAGACTCTAAAGCAGTAGATGATTTGTCCTATTCAGGCAGCAACATAATTGTTTGCAGCCGAAGTAGACAGGACATAAAATACAGACTGGCTAGGGCTTGGAAAACATCTCTGGAAGAGAGTAATTTGACCTTTAGGCAGTCATTTCTTAAGGTACTTGTCACGAGTGTAGTCTTGTATGGAAGTGAAACATGGATGGTAAGCAGCTGACACAAGAAGAGAATATGAGGTGAGATGTAGTGCTAGAGCAAACTGCTGAAGAATAGGCGTTTAGATGGTTTAATTAAATAGAAGATACTGAATCGAATTAGAGACAGTAAAAAATATGCCACAACTTGACTGAAACACCTCCTGGGACGTCAGCGAATCGTCCGTTACGTAATGGAGAAGTAGTGTGGGGAGAAAAACTTGTGGAGGGACACCGAGTGATGAGTACAGCAAACAGGTTCAGATGAATGCAGGCTGCAGTAGTGGAGGGGCTCGCACAGGATAGTGTAGCATGGAGAGCGGCATCAAACCGGTCTTCGAACTAACAATGACAACGACAAATAACTACGACAATTGTAATGATAACAGAAATAACGTTACTTCTCACTAATCTGAAACCCGAATCTTGCTGACAGACGGAAACTGTGTGTCAGGCCGGCACTCAAATCCAGTCCTCCTCCTTCTGCGGACACTTCTCACACCAACTGTAGTATCGAGATATGAACAACAATGTGGGCATTGTCGGTCCGCCTTGATGCAAAATATTTTTGTTGTTCATTTATTTATTTATTCATTGCCCATGTTAGTTTCAGAGACAAATATCGCCATCAATGTAAAACATGCAGAAAATAGCACAGCTATAAAACGGTGTAAAACCTTATTACATATTTACTGTTTGTTTTTTAAATATTGTGTTCTGTGGGTACTTTCATAATAGCTTATTTATTATACATTACAGCGTTGTTTTAAGATTCTTTTTGGTGTTTGGGGCATATTTTCTGTGTTTTTCTGTTGCCGTTTTTCTCAACATAAATCATATCATTTACAACTGTGTGAGCGACTATTAGTAAACAAATACGAAAACGTGAACTTACGTATGTCAGCGTTATGCAGTTGGGACTACGGTAGTGTTGTGGATACAGTTTTGTTGTGTACTAGGTTGTTACATAGTTTCTCGTGTACTCATGTTCGCTGGACGGCTTGCAGCTAGTTCTATACACAGAAAAACATAACCGTCGCACTTCTTTCATAATGCTTAACGTTACGCCAACTTGCCGCTGGCGTGTCTCGTGAGAAATGTATCACACGTTGCAAGAAGAAAATTTAAGCGCAAGTTCTGACGACTTTCGTTCCTCATTTATGTGTCTCTGTCTGATGGGCGAGTGGTCCTTTTGCAAGTGTGTGCTTTCTGTCGTGTGTCGTGCGTCAGTTCTCTCAGAGCAGTGAAGATTGTGTCGTTGAAAAGTGTTGTTTCTTCGTTTATTACGTTTTTCCCTTCCACTATTGCTTTTTGTATATAATAATTTTCGTCTGTTGTTGTTGGTATAAACAGAAAACCTTCTGGGATAGAATAAAATGACCAACCTAAGTGATTATCCAACACAAAATTATCAAAGGAACCCAGAGACATTAATAAAAAGCATCACACGCATCCTCACACAGAACCAGACAAAAAGAATGATACAAAGGAATCCTAAAGCTCCACTCTTAACAGGCCTCCCAAAGGTCCACAAACTTCTCATTCTAGTCAGGCCAGCGGTGGACTTCAGAGACACACATGTACACATTCCTAGAGAAAACATACACATACACAAACAACAGAAGCTTCAAAACGCCAGAAGACATAATAGAGAAAATTAAGAACATCCCCCCAACAGCAAAACTTGTATCTTCTGACATTACATCCATGTACACACACATACTCACAGAAGAAACTATAAACACTGTAGAACAACAGCTAAAGTACAAGAAATTCCCAGAAAGACAAATAAATGAAATCTCATCCATTCTTAGTCTAATCATTGAACAAAACTATTTCACTTTCAGCAACAACTTCTGTTTGCAAAAAGAGGGGCTAACCATGGGATATCCCCTGAGTGGGAAATTAGTAGGCATATTCTTGGATCGTATAGAGAACACAATATTAAACAACTTTTTAAAACAAGATGAGTACAAAATAATTGACTGGTACCGATACCAGGATCACATATTTGTCTTATAGATGAAACACAAAACAGTTGAAGAGCTACACAGTAACATCAACACAGTACTACCTCAGCCTCACTTCACAAAGGAAAGAGAAAAAAAAACAAGAATCAAAATTTCTTGAATCTTACAGTTACAAGAAACAAGCACCAACATTATTTTTCCATCTTCAGAAAACCCACATCCACAACCACTGCTACCCATATCTCATCCAACCACCATACATTCAGTAAATATGCCAGCTTTGCACCCATGCTCCACAGGGTAAACAGAACACGTCTTAAACTGAAGGGTACACACGGGAACTAAATATAATCAAACACAGCCAGCCGCAGTGGCTGAACGGTGCTAGGCACTACAGTCTGGAAACACGCGACCGCTGCGGTCGCAGGTTCGAATCCTGCATCGGGCATGGATGTGTGTGATGTCCTTAGGTTAGTTAGGTTTACGTAGTTCTAACTTCTAGGGGACTGATGACCACAGCAGTTAAGTCCCATAGTGCTCAGAGCCATTTGAACCATTTACAATCAAACAAATTGCTGTTGAAAATGACTACAAAACAGATACCATAAACAAGCTCAACAGCAAGGTAAATATGAAACATTAAAATAGTGGTCACCCACTCAAAAGCACAAGCAAAGAATTTGAAAACCAACTGGCCAAACACACAGACAACAGAGCAGACCACATCACTTCAGGAAACGGAAACATATGGTACACACTGACATACAGTAATAAAATATCACATAGAACTGGAAACATCTTGAAAAAGCAAGGGATCCCAATAACATTCTAAACAAACATCATAGTTCATAAAAGACTAAGACCAGACAAAAGAATCTCAGAAAAATTCAGCATGCTGGAATATACCAGCTCACATGTAACTGCTGTCAAGCCTAACACATAGGAGAAACAATCAAAAATATCCGAACGAAGTACACAGAGTCCTAAAAAGTGACAGCACACATTCCACTTTCGCAAGACACCCAATGAACAAAAACTGTACCTCTACTAATATCGAAAGTGATCTACACATAACAGAATGCACACACACGCAAAAAGACATAAACGAAGAACAGAAGTCGTCAGAACTTCCGCAAAAATTTTCGTAGCGTCCTTGTAACATGCGATACATTTCTCGCAACACATGCTAATGGCAAGATGGCGTAATGTTTTGGATTATGAACGAAGTGCGAAACTTACGTTTTTCTGTGTGTTAAATTAGCTGAAAGCCGTGCCGCGAACGTAAGTACACGAGAAACTATGTAACAACCGAGTACACATCAAAACTGTATCCACAACACTACGGCAATCCCAACTGTATGACGCTGACATACATAATGTTTTTGTATTTGTTTAGTAATAGTCGCTCATACAGTTGCAGATCACATAACCTATGTCGCGAAAAACGGCAACAGAGGCACACAGAAAATATGCCCCAAACACCAACAACAATCTTAAAACCATGCCGTACAGTATAATAAATAAGGTACTATGAAAGTACTCACGGAAAACAGGATTTATAAAACAAACAGTACACATATAATAATGTTTTACAGTATTTTATAACTATGCTATTCTCTGCATGTTTTAGATACAAAGACCCCATGACCCATTAATGATGGCGACATTTGTCGCTGAAACTAGATTGGGGAATAAATAACTAAACAACAAAATCGCTTTGCATCCAGAAGGACTCACAGTTCCCTTTTTTTGTATGCAAGCACCATCTGGAAGAGTTCCAAATAAAATTATTCTATGGAGACATGATTCACGACTTGTATTCACAGCTTCAGTTTTGACATTTTCTTTTCTCCGGCACCTCGTTCTCGGAATGATAAGATGTCAGCCACGGCATTTTGGTAAGCATGTTCCTGTCTTGGAAGAGGCGTATGAAGAGCTGCAAAGAAGACAGGACGACAGGCAACTCCTACAGATAGCTAAAGCAAGAGATAAGGCGACCAAGGACATAACATCAGTGAGGCTGATAAAGGATAAATCAGGTGTAGTATTATACGACCTTCAGAAAATCCTGAATAGGTGGTGGGAGTACTTTCAAAGGCTATTGAATGAGGAAAATGTATGAGAGAAGTTTGAGTAAGGAGATATAAATGAAAGAATGACCCAAAGTATAAGTAGGAAAGAAGTCCAACATATGGTGAAGAAAATTAAAAATGGGAGGCCCAAGGAGCTGACCAAATCGCAATAGAAGCATGGAGAAGTCTGCAAGAACAGGGTACTGATATTCTCTGGGATCTAATGCAGAAGATCTGGAAAGGAGAAAGAACGCCACATGTGTGGAGAAGCAGTGTGCTTCTCTATAAGGGCAATTATAGAGGGATAAAAGTGATGTCCCACATAATGAAGATCTTGGAAAGGATATTTGAGAACAGGGTGCGTCTAGAAACTGACGTATGTAAAGAACAGTTTGGATTTATGCCGGAAAGAGGAAAAACCAACAAAGGATGCGAAAAATCTATATATTGACCTGCAAGGAGAACAACTGATGATCAAGACATTTAAATATCTAGGCTCTTACATGAAAAGTAATGGAGGACTGGAGGTCGAAATACAGCAGAGGATAAATAGTTATGGGTAAACTGGAAGGAACTGAGCTGAGTACTGTGTAATAAGAAGGTTAGCTGCAGAATGAAAGGAAAGTTTTACAAGTCTGTGGTGAGGCCTGCGATGCTGTATAGTGCAAAAACTTGCCCAATCACAAAAGTCCAAAAGAAAAAGATGAAAGTGGCTGAAATGAGAATGACAAGGTGGATGAGTGGGGCGACACGAAAGGATAGGCTAAGGAAAGTGTACACCAGGGGAACAGTGAAAGTGGAGCCTATAGGGAAGAAGATCCAAAAAAGTAGGCTGAGATGGTATTTACACGTGCTTAGAAGAGGGGAGTACTACACGGGGAGAAGAGTTGAAGACCTAGAAATCGAAAATTCGAGGAGAAGAGGAAGACCGAAACTGAGGTGGAAAGACAAGGTAGCAGGAGACCTACGGGAGAAAAGATGGCTCAGAGAAGAAGCACTGGATAGGAGTTTATGGAAGAGAAGGATCCAGCAAAGCAACGCCGACCCCACATGATGCGGGAAAAGGCTGATATGACGATTATGAGGATGACAATGATGTTCCTGTCATTTGTTTGGAATGATCTGGGCAAAGAGTAGGAAGCGTAAGTCACAATATACGGATCAGGTATCCTTGTTTGACAAACAGTTTACGGGCTTTTCAAATCGCTGCTTCTGTCACTCTGACCTTGTATACAGGATGATGCTGGCTGTGTAATTCCCACCAGATGTTCTGATTATGTTACTTCGTGATCTTCCTAAATTACTTCAGGCAAATGCCCAGGTGATTCCTTCCATGACCTCACGGCCAACTGTCTGCTCATCCTCGTTAAACTAGACTTATGGGTGTCCACATGCCTCTATATACATGTTTTCAGTTGTCAACCTGTGAAGCAACCGATGCCCAGTTTTCATCAAAGATGGATCCTCGAAGGAATAAAATTGCACTACACCTGCTCACGAACCGGGACGAGGGTGCTCAGACCGGCTGATGGTGTCAGAACCCTCTCCACACTCGTCACGTGAGCTCGCGAGGGCCGCCTTCCAGGACTGTGGCGGTACAGGCCCGAGGAGCAACGGCTCGGCCATGTGTGGGCAGCACGACGAGGGTCACGGGCAGGCGTGTCGCGGGGGAGCTGCGGGGCTCCTGCTGCACATGTCGGACATTAATGATCTGGCAGACATAGTTAACAGTCACTGCACAGACGGTGTAATTGTCTGTACCAAAGTGAACATGGTCAGGGAAGGAGGGGAAATGTTTGATTGCAGTGCACACTGTGCAAGGAGCGCGCCCAGAGACGAAAGTTACCAGGTCTAGGCCATTCTAGGAGGCCAAACTACAATTGAAGATGGCAACGGAAGGGGAGGCGATTCACATTAACTGATGTTGGTGGCCGTTCGTGGAACGTCTCACAAGAAAGGCGTCTGTTCTGCTCGAGGTCTGGATCACGAGAGAGAGAAGCAACCGTGTTCTGCATTGCAGAGTGCTCCAGTGTCCACACACGTGACCTGTATCCCACACACGCTACTGGGTAAAACCGATGGCGTGAATCCACTAACAGTCTCAGCACAGGGCTCAAGGCGTCTCTTGTCAGCGGCTTCAACTGGACAGAACTGCCACAGACAGGCAACTTCTGTCACGTAGGCACAGCGTAAGTTGCTCTGGGAGAAAACTTGTAAAGATTTCATTGGGCCTTTGAAGTAAATTCTTTAAACCATTTCACTAAAATATTCCTTTACTGGCTATCAGCACGTCCAAAAGTACTACCTCAAAGCAAAAGCACCGCATGTACCTAATCACATCTGGATAAGATCTTAACCTTCGAGCTGGACAGTGTCATTTATCACAAATTTCTTTCTATATGCATTGTTAACTGTCTTACGCATTTTCGAGAACCACTTGAAACTTTCCACGTGTAAGCGCTATTCTCCCATGCCTTTTGCTAAAGAAAGCTGCGGTCTGAGCTGCAACTTAAGGTAGTGGATGTGCTTTTTCTTTTTCTCTCGTTCACATGTCACACGCCGTCCTCTTTTCTTGGTGGCAGGCTACCCAATTGTTTCAACCCACGGATCTTTGAATTTCTCTAGGAAAGTTGCTACGTTGACAGGAAGTGAAGCAACCTTATCTGTTTTGACTAGCTGAAGCCTCGCAAGGGAAAATGCTAAGTCTTTCAACGAAAATGCTCCTTTTCTGGATTTACCTCATTTGCGTCGAAAATGATTTGAGCTCTTATTCCAGCTATATCGATTACAGAATAGGATACGACCAGTGGCCATCTTCTGGTGACCCATGCTATGGAATACGCTCTTCCCAGTTGATCGACTATGTAGACCCCTCCATTTGTCACATTGTAATAACTGCCTTATTGCAACAAGTTTATCGGTTGCTCTCCCTTCTTGTCTTGAGCTTTTGTCGTCAAAACGGATGCAACGTAAAAGGAACAGCAGTCTTCTATAGCTCATCACATCTCCCGTAATCTCCATATTTCTGCCATCTGCTCTCCACAGTTCGACAACATTAATGTGGCCGGCTTGCGTAATCCCAGAGAGGTAAAGCAATCCCAGTAATGTCATTATTTCTTCTTCTGTAGTGATCTTAGCATCCGTTTCTCTTGAATACTGTACACTTTCTTTCTTAGACTGAGTACAGAAGAGTGTATACTTAATATTTTGTCAATCGTTTCCGGCCTAAGTACTGTCCATTTCACTTATGACCTTTCTGGATACACTTTCTGACCCAGGAAATATTTTTAGAATAATCTTTCTTTTTGTCTTTATGACTACATTAACGCATAATTGATTCCATTTTCATTTTTCTCTTTCCTAATAAAAATATAAACAGCGGAGAGCGACTGTTCGCGGCCATCGTCTGAATTGTGTTCCCGTTCGGGATCCGAACCTCGATCACGTCGTGTGGCAAACTGTTCCTCTTCTTCCTCAGCGTCATTGCCAATTTCCTGGCCTGATTCGGTGTCGAACCCTGGATCGTCGTCGAGTGGCCACGCGGCCTCCTCGTTGTCGGCCAGCTTTGTTGTGGCCTGTACAGGGTGGCAGGGCCCGCTTGTCGACACAAGGTAACGAGATGAGAGTGAAAGGGACGCCACTTACACGACTGGGCGCGTTGTGTACCTTGTATTCTAAGACGGCACACGCGTTGTTTATTTTACGTTTCTGCTGCTCACTTGGACGTGTGACAACACAACTTACCACTGAGCTGGCTGAAGCTATAATGAAGGTATAGGTACGGCTGGCAATTTTATAACAACAATGCATTTTTTTATTTATTATGCAGAGAATTGGACAAGACAATGCCATATGCGGGTGGCGCATTTTATGCATAGTCGCGCTCAATCGAGAGTTAAACTGCAGTGAAAACTGAAAACTTCCTTTACTTGTTTGTAAACGTAATACTGTGCACTTAAGAAATAAGCAGATAATAGTTATCCTACACCTGCCATACCAGTGAGTAATATTTGGAATCAGTCGGTTTACAGAAACACGTAGATGCACGAAACACAGAAACCTGTACTGGCAGTCGCAAATATTCCCTGAGAGCCTACCAGTAAATAAAAGTTATTTGAAAACGTCCTGCCTTCAACAAAACGCAGTTTCTTCTTTTTCACCCATACATGTTTCGGCGAAGCTTTACCGTCATGAGAGGTTCCCTTCATTTTTCTGTCGAACAAAGAATATATTCAAACTTCCTGGCAGATTAAAACTGTGTGCCGAACCGAGACTCGAACTCGGGACATTCGCCTTTCGCAGGCAAGCGCTCTACCAACTCAGCCACCCAAGCACGACTCACGCCCCGTCCTCACAGCTTTAATATCGGTACAGCCATTCTTATAAGGGAAGGCATTCCGGTGACTGAAATCGAACGACTAGAATCAGGAAGAGCCGTAGGCATAAAAGTTTTCGATATGACCGTACTTAACCTTTACGTCCCATCAGAAAATTCCCATAAATTGAATGGTGTGATGTTTTTGCAAGATGAACTAATTTATTTATTGAGGAAAAATCCATGTTCTCTTATATTAGTTGGACAATATTAACTGTGTCTTAAACCAGAAAGATCAACAACCCAATTTCAACTACTAGCCACAGTTAAAACAGTTAGTAAGTGATCTACAACTCAAAGATGTATAGGAACTTCAGCACGCGACATCAGTCGAGTTCACGTATATAACCAGCCACTCCCGCAGCAGACTAAACAGAATTTATGTGCCACCAAATTTGCAAAAATTTTTATTAAACGTTGAAACAGTTCCCGTGTATTTTAGCGATCACAGTACACTTTTAACTTGCTTTAATTTAAGTGTACAGCCAACCCGTCGATTCAGAGGGCAATGGAATTTGATTATATCTGTCTTAACCGACGAAGAACTGGAACAGGAAATAAGAGTAGCGTGGACTATGTGCCTCCGCACAGCAGACAAGCACCCAACAGTCATTGACTGGTGGACTAGGAGGGCTAAACCAAGGCTGCTGAAAGTTGTCTTGCAGCATAGTGTAGCGAGGCGCAGGGAGCTGAGGATCACGATGGAGTTTTATTATAAAGTTTTAAGAGACTTATATCAAGAGGCACATGATGACGTAATTCGTCTGAATGATATCAAAAAATAAAAGCCAAATTATTAAGCAATAAACAGCAACAGATGGAGGGACTAAAAATTAAATCGAAAGCCACATCAGTAGTAGCTAATGAAGCTGCTTCTCTGTATCACTTGGTGCGGCATGCTGAAAACAGACGTCAAGCTTTTATTGCTGAAGTCCAGACGCATACTGGTACAAGGCTCACATGCCAGAAAGAAATACTGGACCAAGTCCACAGGTACTATGACAACTTATATGCCCCTACCACAGTGGACGATGCAGCTCTCGAGGACTTTCTCACTATTTTAGGTCCACAATTGTCGGGAACAGAAAACGCTGACATCCTGCCACCTATTACTAAAGATGAAGTGCATGAGACAGTGCGTAACTCACCTCTCAAAAAATCTCCGGGACTTGGTGGCCTCCATGTGGATTTTTATGCCCGCTACTGGTCTATAATTGGGGACAAGATCACTTCCATGGCGAATGTGGTCCTGACCGGGAAAGCGGTCCCTGCAGAGTTTAAGGAAAGTAAAATAGTACTGATTCCTAAGAGTAAAGGCAAAACCAACTTAAACAATTTTCGGCCTCTTTCGCTACTAAATTCTGATTACAAAATAATTTCGCGTATTATCAACAAAAGACTCCGTGCCTTTTTCAACGGCAAAGACGAGGTCACACTAATTACATGGCGCACAGGAGCGAAGTGGCCGAGCAGACGGTCCAGTATGTGCTACTGCAGGAAAAACCCTCTACCTCGCTCTTCGCTGGGGTTTGTAGAGTATGGAAGTGGAAGTTGATTTAGATATTACCAACATGTTATTTTTGCAGCCTTGTGACTGAATATTTACTTTCGCACAGGAAAAAATAAATTTCACGAGCTGGGTTTCTGACGCAAAAGCGGTAGTGCATGATATAGAAAAATATACTGTCCCAAATAATTTATGATCTCAAGCACATGCACCCTTATTTATTGTGTAATTACTGGTTCCGTTTCCTTACAGTTTGCATCCTTCAGCTCTACCTTTAGTTTAGACTTTATTATTTAAACTTTTGCATATCCCGTTAACGTTAGTAACGTCTTCACATTACGACATTCAGTAAACATATAACTGAAGATTTCCGCTGCTCGCCTGGCATTGTCCTCGTTATATACCAGCGTAATTTGATGTTATTCTCAGATATGTACATACTACTCTCACAGCTGATACTATGAGCTGGTCTAATGACATTTCTCAATTATTGCAGTGTTCTCTGTTATTGTCTCTAGTTGATGGCTCTTGATACTGCTGTATTCCTTGGTAATATTATGCTTTTAATATGTGTTATTCTGATGTGTTGTGTTTTACACGCTTGCTGTTTGTCACTTGTAAAAATGGACATCTTTTTCCTGGAAAATATGAAACGAACATATGTGAAGTATTACATCTTACATCCAACCTGTGGCCACCGGTGACGCCTCAGGAGTTGACTGAGTGACTTCGCCACAGCTGGGTAGGGGCTCATAATCACAGCCGGCCGCGCCGTGCCACAAGTCAAGACCGGTTCCCACCAGAGCGCGGCAGCGTGTCGTGCGGCAACGGCAGTGGCAAGCGTTTTCCGCGTTGACGCGGCGGCTCGCGGAATTGGCGTTCCCACCTGGAAGCGGCAGACGCTAGCGGTAGCCAGTGACGGACAGCCACTGAGGTACGGGGCGGGACCCACTGAAACTCCTGGTGCGTTTGAAAAACTATATCTTACACCTACATGGAGGAAAGACGAAGTTGGGTGAAGACATACCAATTTTTCATTTTCTGTACAACGTACTCTTTCACATATTCCATTATGCATGTTTTCTCATTTCACCATAAACAGATTTCATGACTACCATTCATCATTGTTCACTAACTAGCACATTGCTTAAGAATCATGAAAGAATAATACATATTTGGAACAAAGTTTTCGAAACGAGATTTTAAATTATAAGACATTTCCCGGTGCAGACGCAAACCTACAATACTTTATTAGTTACGAGCTGCAGTTTACAACTAAAGAGACAGTAAACGGTAGCAAATTAAGGAAATGGAACTTGAATAAGTCAAGACCCACAGTTTTTCGATAATCTTAAAGTTAGTGTAATGCAACGACTTACTGAAACAGAGGAAGGAATCCGCTAGAATACGAATGGATATCTTTGAGAGAAGAAGTGGTGAATGCAGCAGAGTATGAGAACGGTAAGAAGGTACAGTAGAAATCGTTAGATAAATCGTGAAATATTAAATCTGACAAGAGGGAAAAATATAGAAATGCAGCAAATAAAGTAGGCCATTGGAAATAGAAATGTCTAAACATGACGATGACAGAAAGTCCAAAATTGCAACGTGATTTTGCACTTGGAAAACATAAGGGAATGAAAATGAGAAAGAACAAAGAAAACTTTGCTCAAAGGAGAAGCAACTGTCAAGAACTCATTTGGCAAGCCAGAACTAAGCAAATAAGAGAAGGCTAGATAGTGGAAGGAATATGTAGACAGGAGAGGGGGAGGGGTTGTACAAACTAACATAAGTACAATGTTAGATTCCTGTGAGATGTCTGAACACACAAGGCAATACTGATCCTACCACTTAACTAAGTCGACACACTGAAGAACAGCGAAACTGTGTTTATAGCATTTGCATGTTTAGAGAAAGGTTTTGACAATCTTAATTAAAACATTCTTTGAAGCTCTGGAGATGTCATCGATAAAACACAGGGACACAAGATTATCTACAACTTGTACAGAAACCAAACTGCATTTCTAAGACTTCAATGACTTGAAAGGGAAGCAGTAATTGAGAAGGCAGAAGAAGAGAGGATATAAAATGAAGACTGTGAATAGCAAGAAAAGCGTTCTGAAAAAGAAAATTTGTTCGTATGGAATACAAATTGTAATGATTGGGTACTATTTTACGAAGCTATTTGTGTGGAGTGCAGCCTTGTAAGTGAAACGTGTGCAATGAACAGTTCTGTCGAGAAGACAATGGACGCTTTCAAAACGTGGTGATCAATAAGAATACTGAAGATTAGATATGAGGATCGTATAACTAAAGAAGAGGTACGGAATTAAATAGAGTAGGAAGAGGAAATTACGGCACAACTTTGACTACAAGAGGGGTAAGTTGACAGGACATATTATAAGGCGTCAAAGACTGAGGACAAAGGGGTTGGGTGATAGTATTCTGATAATAATCATTTGTTCAAATGCTATTCTACTATTATATCTGTTAATGTAAGCAGTGAATTTAGTTTTCCATGCACTCCTCCACAAAACATTTAAACCAAAACTGAAATCAGCTGAACACCAAACCTTTCAACCACTGTCTGACAACTACTGCATTCACTTTCAACTTTCTATAACTATCACTGGCTAGCCCCACACATATACAGATATAAGGAGAACAGAAATAAACAAACAATTTCAGCATATAATTCTTTAGGTTGGCAACATGTACATAAACAAACCAAACAGGAAGGGGCATGAGGTGAACACACTGTAGTTACGACTTCAAATCAGTGTTTTCGGGAAAATGTCTACAGCTAGTGACAGAAGAAAAAAGAGCGAACATGAAAATGTGCTTATGTTCCATAATCTAAGTTTTAGTTCAACCTCCAGCATGTGACCAGGTGAGGGGAAACGTATATGTCCGCCAAAAACTCGATTCACTGTAAGTAATCAGTTATGCATTTAAAACAAAACTGAATCATTCTAGATTCCACCGAAAATGCCTTAAAGTAAAAGGGGAAACGTGTCTTGAACCAATAAAGTACACTCGATAAAGAAAAAAAACGTTTGTTACTTACTAAAGGAAATAATCAATAGCTGTAGATACTTAGCAAATTACATCTTATGACATACCAGCAAATTGGTTTCTGTTTAACTTCTCATTCCACACGCTATTAAATGCTGTTTGAAAAAAATCATCTATCCCTTCTGAAAAACTGTAGTTTCTTTCATATCTCGGTAGATAAACAGATTTTGGATATCTATCATGCGACGAAATACATGACTTTTTACAAGTTATCGTTTGAAAAAACACGCTTTTAGATTTCTTGAACCGTTTACGAAATTTGCAGTTGATACAACCACATGGTTTACAACGAGCAGGACGAAGTATCGGTCGCGTCGCGAGCGACCCGCGCACGGTCACCGCACAGCCCGTCCGCCGACATATCATTCAATATTTCGAGAACGGTGATAGTTATCGTTCTGCTCTCAGCTTTAAAAGCAATTTCAATATGTTGACTAAATTTCATACGCAATAATGTATTACTTAAAATGAACTGTACGCAAAGTCCACGCAATGCGTTTTTACCTCTGCACACTCATTAAAATTTCGTGTAAAGGTTTACGCAAATGCGATACAGAAAGTAACCACGACGAATATCGAAAAGAAATTCGGCCCTTTATCGAGAGAAGATATCAGGCTGTAACATGACCAAGAATCAAATTTTTCTACCGAATAGTTTCCTTGGAATCGGATGATAAGTATTTCATAGCTGTCGCCGCGTCCGCGCCAGCGGTTCGGCGAAAGTTCTTGTGGCCCGGGGTTGCGTACCTGACGTCACGCTCAGCGCGTTCTGTGATTGGCGGCGCGACCCCCTGGGGCGCCTCACGCGGCAGCGGAAGCGGTTCGACATGGTCAAACCGCGACGCAGAGCCCGCCGCGCCTTGCCGCTGACGCCGTTTCCATGGCAACCACGCCACAGACGCGCGGTTTTGACGCGCGGCAGCCCTAGTGGGAACCGGCCTTCACGCGTGCTGCGTGTCTGGGCCACGGGCGGCGCGGGCCCGGCCTGCCTGCCGCTCGGCTCCGCTCGGCTCCGCTCGGTCCTTCTCGGAGGCGCCCGGAAGAGCGCGGCGCTTCATCCGGCGTCGCGTTGCGGCGTGGCGTCTTTCGGCCGGCACAAGTCTCTCCAGTTCGGCAGACTCGCGCTGTCAGCGCTGTTTACCCTTCGCTGTGTGATCTCGGTATGATGGAGGTTCACTGGGCCAGTGGCTGTTTGCACGAAGGAGGCAGTTGAGCGATCTACCGTCGCGACTCTTTAAAATGAGTGGCAGTGACAGATGAGAGCGAAGAGGTTTCCCAATTCATATACGTTACAGGTAGTGCATATCTACTGTGAAACGACATTAGATGTACATGTACATGGATGCTCTGCAGATCACACTTAAGTGCCTGGTGGAGGGTTCATCGAATGACCTTCACAACAATTCTCGATTATTGCAATATCGATCAGTGCGACGAAAAAACCAATGCCCATACCTTCCCCTGATAGCTCTCGTTTCCTTTATTTTATTACGACGATGGTTTCTCCCTAAGTATATCTGCGTTAGCAAAATATTTTCGCATTCGAAAGAGAAAGTTGGTGACAGAAATTTCGTGAGATGATTCTGTCGCAATGAAAAACGCCTTTTTGATGTCCACCCCAAATTCTGTATCATGTCAGTAACAGTTTCCCCTATTTCTGTGTAATACAGAACGTGCAGCTCTTCTTTGAACTTTCTAATGTACTCCATTAATCCTATCTGGTGAGGATCCCACAGCGTGCAGCGGTACTCCAAAAGAGGGCATACAAGCGAAGCGTAGGCAGTCTCTTTAGTAGATCTGTTACATTTTCTAAATATTCTGCTAATGAATCGCAGTCGTTGGGTTGCCTCCCCCTCAACATTATGTGTTCTTCCCAATTTAAGTGGCTCGTAATTATAATTCCTAGGGTTTTAGTTGAATTTGCGGGCTTTAGATTTAGTGATTTATCGTGTAACCGAAGTTTGACAGATTCCTTTTAGCACTCATATGGAGGACTTCATTATCTAGGATCAATTTCCACTTTGCAAAATATACTGATATATTTTCTAAATCGTTTTGCATTTTTTGATCTCAGATTGTTCCTCAGACTGTTACGAAATCATTTATATAGATAAGAAACAGCAGTGGGCCTATAACACTACGTTGGGGAACGCCAGAAATCACTTCTGTTTCACTCAATGACTGTCAGTTATAAGGAACTGTGACCTCTCTGACAGGATATCACGAACCCAGTTAGCTAACTTAGATGATATTCCATAAGCACCCAATTTTGGTACAAGCCGCTTGTGTGTCAAAGGCCTTTTCGAAATCCTTGTCGATAGCACTCAACACTTCGCACTTCACAAGAATGATGTTTTTCAGAATCCGTCTTTACTGTGTGTCAGTAGACCGTTTTCTTCGAGGTAATTCATAGTCCTCACACGCAATATATTTTCCAAAATCCTACTGGATATCCACGTTAATAATATGGACATGTAATTTACTGGATTACTCCTTCGACCGTTCTTGAATATTGGTGTTACCTGTGCAGCTTCCCAATCTTTTTATACGGATCTTTCGTCCAGCGGACAGTTGTATAAGGTTGTTATGTATGGAGCTGTTGCATCAGCATACTCTGAAGGAAACGTAATTGGTATACAGTACGGACCGGAAGACTTGCTGTTATTAAGTGATTTAAGTTGCCTCACAAATCGGAGGATATCTGCCTCTAGGTTACTCATGTCGAGAACTGTTCTTGATTCGGATTCTGGAATATGCAGAAAGATTTTAAACATTTGATTGGCAATGAAACAGGATAAAATCACGAATGTCGACAAACGAGATTCCTTGTTTTGTACATCAAAAAGCACTTTGTGCCAAATTTGCAGGCCTTTGGCTCATGGCGAAATTGGAAGAAAGCATAGTATAATTGCTGAAGTCACACGCATCTTCCGTTTTCAGCTGCAACGGTTTTCAGTGAAACTGAACGATTCCTATGGAGACTTCATATCGTACTGCAAAGTACGTAGGTTATGTCGAGAGGCATACCTGGAACGACTTAAAACTTGCTAGCGTTTAATTTTTTGACGGAAAATGGAATGCGGGAACGAAAATGAAAACATGTGTAATCTAGTGCAGATTTCACATTTTAACTGGACTTGACTGTACACTGCCCACAGTAATGCACTGCAAGGTAACTTTTCCTCATTTGATGGGGATGCATTTAAAAAGAAAGTCGCGTTTCTGGAACGGACACATTCTGACAAAGACAGTGAATTTCCCTAAGATCACTGGTGTTAAACAAAATACGAAGTTTGAAGAATACGTTGTGGCCTAGAAAGAATTACAAGGGTAGTTTTATAAAGTTTTTGAGGTTTTTAAAAGTTTGTTTACATTAGCGCTTCATTGCGTATTAATACAGGTTATGTATCATCAGTGCTCTTGTGCCAAGTTATCCTCTTCCTTTGTGAAAATTTTTCTGTCAAAACATGTCTAGCAAATGTGATGCTTGCTGTAGAAATCTGCAGGCGGGGATGTGAAGACTGTGTAGGTTATGGTTTATTGGGGCGAATGTAGCGGCGAGGAAACTGGGTAGATAAGACGCTCTCCATGGCAACGTACGTTATGTAGAAAGGACAGAAAAGTCGCTGAAAAGGAGGCAAAAATTTGTGCCCTTGAGGCTGAATTAGAAAATGAGGACTTGGAATTATGTAGGCTAAGGGAAGAAACAGGGACGGGAAAGGGAGAAGCAAAAAGAGAAACTGTTGAAAAAACTTCGAAATTCAGTTAGTAAATCAATTTGGCTTGCTATCTGAAGTAGTGGAGGAAGGGCCTCATCTAGATGTAGTTGAATGTATTTTGAAGCAGAATATTACCTTCAAGAAAAAAAGACATGTAGGGATCATATCAGAAAAGGAAAAGAAAAATATTGCTTCTAGTTAACAGTCAAGGCCAGGAGCGTCAGGAGGAATTAGGTGCAGCGTACCAGCTCACAAGTTTTGTGAAAACAAATGCTAGGAAGATGGAATTACAGTTGGAGCAGCAGGAAACAGCCTGTAGTATGAATCCAAGGTGTACCATTGCGAGAGACTTGGATGAAATAGGAACATGAACTGGCCACACAAATGTGGTGTCTGTGGAGGTCTTTCAGTGCCATGTTCGGTCCTGCGTAAACACTGCTGTAAGGCGTGATGACACTCTGGCTTGCTATCGGAAGTAGTGGAGGTACGGGATGTTCCAGATACCCCCAAAACCTGACACACGCGATGTTCCTGTTGACACTACTGGTAGGTGAGGATACACTATGCATGGCCTGCACCTAAATAGGAAGGGGAAAGATAAGTCAGCTTCTCTATTAGCAGACACTGTAAGGGGGAGCCTCAGTCACACGAGGCTGACCCCTGTGGTTAATGGGACCAGGTAAACAGGTTTTTTATGTTAAGGTCAAAGTCCAAACAGGCAACACTCAAGAAAAATAGAATAACAGAAGCTTCATGTACAGTAAATAGGGATGAAGCTAAGGGTAGTATCAACTTACTTCATCAGAATATCAGGGCAAAAAAAAATAAAGTAGATGATCTGTTAGCATATGTAGATGACCTATTACGCTGTCCTTCAGCCAAAAACAGGAAGTTGTTAATCTGTGATGATTTCTAATTAAACTTTCTAACCAGTTCAGATCGGAAAAGTTGAAACATCCCCTTTGAAAAATTATACAAGACTGTGCTAAACTGACACACAGTATTTTTAGCGCAACGCAATGTGACTTTCAAAAATCCCTACAAAAGAATGGCCCTGAATAACATTAACCTATACCTTTCACAAATCACTTACAGCACCAAAAATCTTTGTTACTCGAACTACTGCAATACAGCGAGCGCCACTACTGCCAGCTAAATAAAAGATTCAAACTACAGAAGGCACTAACTACTGATAGGCATAGTTAGCAAATGAAAGATTTTAATAGAGAACAAACAATGTATTTACCTTAATAGTCGTAATATACACTCCTGGAAATGGAAAAAAGAACACATTGACCCCGGTGTGTCAGACCCACCATACTTGCTCCGGACACTGCGAGAGGGCTGTACAAGCAGTGATCACACGCACGGCACAGCGGACACACCAGGAACCGCGGTGTTGGCCGTCGAATGGCGCTAGCTGCGCAGCATTTGTGCACCGCCGCCGTCAGTGTCAGCCAGTTTGCCGTGGCATACGGAGCTCCATCGCAGACTTTAACACTGGTAGCATGCCGCGACAGCGTGGACGTGAACCGTATGTGCAGTTGACGGACTTTGAGCGAGGGCGTATAGTGGGCATGCGGGTGGCCGGGTGGACGTACCGCCGAATTGCTCAACACATGGGGCGTGAGATCTCCACAGTACATCGATGTTGTCGCCAGTGGTCGGCGGAAGGTGCACGTGCCCGTCGACCTGGGACCGGACCGCAGCGACGCACGGATGCACGCCAAGACCGTAGGATCCTACGCAGTGCCGTAGGGGACCGCACTGCCACTTCCCAGCGAATTAGGGACACTGTTGCTCCTGGGGTATCGGCGAGGACCATTCGCAACCGTCTCCATGAAGCTGGGCTACGGTCCCGCACACCGTTAGGCCGTCTTCCGCTCACGCCCCAACATCGTGCAGCCCGCCTCCAGTGGTGTCGCGACAGGCGTGAATGGAGGGACGAATGGAGACGTGTCGTCTTCAGCGATGAGAGTCGCTTCTGCCTTGGTGCCAATGATGGTCGTATGCGTGTTTGGCGCCGTGCAGGTGAGCGCCACAATCAGGACTGCATACGACCGAGGCACACAGGGCCAACACCCGGCATCATGGTGTGGGGAGCGATCTCCTACACTGGCCGTACACCACTGGTGATCGTCGAGGGGACACTGAATAGTGCACGGTACATCCAAACCGTCATCGAACCCATCGTTCTAGCATTCCTAGACCGGCAAGGGAACTTGCTGTTCCAACAGGACAATGCACGTCCGCATGTATCCCGTGCCACCCAACGTGCTCTAGAAGGTGTAAGTCAACTACTCTGGCCAGCAAGATCTCCGGATCTGCCCCCATTGAGCATGTTTGGGACTGGATGAAGCGTCGTCTCACGCGGTCTGCACGTCCAGCACGAACGCTGGTCCAACTGAGGCGCCAGGTGGAAATGGCATGGCAAGCCGTTCCACAGGACTACATCCAGCATCTCTACGATCGTCTCCATGGGAGAATAGCAGCCTGCATTGCTGCGAAAGGTGGATATACACTGTACTAGTGCCGACATTGTGCATGCTCTGTTGCCTGTGTCTATGTGCCTGTGGTTCTGTCAGTGTGATCATGTGATGTATCTGACCCCAGGAATGTGTCAATAAAGTTTCCCCTTCCTGGGACAATGAATTCACGGTGTTCTTATTTCAATTTCCAGGAGTGTATATAGCAGTTAATGACATCCAGTCTTACAAATTTCAAAACTCCGCCATCTCTCTCCCCACATCCGCCACAGCTGGCGGCTCACCTCCAACTGCGCAACGCTACACGCTGTTCACATCCAGCTGCCCAACACTACAATGGCAGACAACAATGCAAACTAGCCACAGACTGCACACAGCACAGCCAGTGATTTTCGTACAGAGCGCTACGTAACGTTACCAATAAGAAAACATAAACAGCCTACATACATAGCCCCCATGCTCCCCACAA
Organism: Schistocerca americana; assembly: GCF_021461395.2. NCBI lineage: Eukaryota > Metazoa > Arthropoda > Insecta > Orthoptera > Acrididae > Schistocerca > Schistocerca americana. Next base: position 95,113,138 of record NC_060129.1, on the reverse strand, counting down.
AAAATTTTACAAATTGTTTTGGGCATTGGCCAATACAGATTTGAAAAATTTTTTCATAATTACAGTAACAAAGAAATCAAATGCACACACTTATTGATACAATGTTGGTCAAAAGCTAAAATTTTCTCACAGTCCATAAAGACAGTCGTGATCATCCATCACAGTAAAATTGCAGTGTCTTTTTCTCAATGTCTGAGCAGTAAAAGAAAATGCACACAGAAGTAGTGGATTTCCATGCAGTCTTGAAGAAGTAGTGTTGTCCTTCCAACGGAAGGACAGTGCTGACTCTTAACATGCAGACAGGTAATGGTGCACAACAGAGCAAACCCACAGCAGAGTCAGTCGAAGTTTTGAAGAATTGGTAGGTAAGTCATCACAGAGTAGACCCACTGTAGTCCTGGTAGAGATTACGATATTGGTGGGCCATCAAAGATGCAGACCCACTATAGTCCTTGTAGAGATAATGGTATTGGTGGGTGATCAAAGATGCAGACCCACTGTAGTCCTTGTAGAGACGGCCAGCAGCCATCTGTTGCGACTGTGCAGGTGCACAATCACCATCGAAGAGTCTTGCGGACAATATAGTAAGTCCATAAACCACCACTTGTGCACTCACAAAGTTTTTTGGAATTGTCCTTAGAACCAGCAATGCTGTTATCCAGTCCCTTGCTGAATTATTAACACATGTGCAAACACTAACAGTCCCTATTTCTCACATATTGTCCATATACAATGACCAACAGAAACGTGTGCAGTGAAATGTAACTTACAAGTTACTTAATTTGATAAACTGGTGTCAATTACAATTTTATAACATAAGAAAACAATAACAAAGGTACAAAATACATCATTAAAGTACATAACAATACAGATAACATTTGTGGTAATGCAGGCTTTACAAAAGAATAGAAATAAACATGTACACCAGTGTTACAAGAATTATGACATAAGTCCATGCATAAAAGATCACAATAACTTTTGAAACATCAACATGAGCATTACAACAAAACAGAATAAATAATGTCTAAACATCCTTACAAAGAAAATAACATATTATTAATGCAAATTATATTTGAGTATAACAGTATTCCTCATCATAGTGAATGTACCTTAGTACTAGAAAAATTCTACAACATAAATCGTATTAGCTAAACACATAAAGACAGGAAGAACACAAATATACAAGAGTACACAAACACATAGCGGAATAATACAAAAGCAAAGACAGGATTCGTTTTCAGTGTGACATTTGGTACTGCAGTCCATCCCAAAACTTCGTTCTGTAGATTTTTCCCCTTATTTCAACATTTGTTTCCACCAAAAAAAATTCTATCCAAGCATGCTTTCTGTATTCTGTTCACATCCTCTTTCAAAATTCTTTTTTGGCCAAACCATTTTCTTATAGCTTCCCAATGCATTTCTTCCAATTCATCACAACTCGTTATCACATATAGAATACCCCATCTTAAGCTAACTTAAATCTACTGAGCTCAGATGCTAAATTAAGAGACGATGCAATGCAGCAGCACAAAACAATTAAAACAAACAGCAATGGCAAAAAAAAATGAAAATTGGCAAAGCTAGGAGCAGTAAATATAAATTTGAAGAGCAAATGCAACATTATCACTAATATGAGCCAATGTGCAGCAAAACGAAAAATAAATCATTAGTAAAACGGGCTTCACAGAGTAATACAAAGTGAAATTTAGTAGCACTATGCCTCGCAAGCAGCAGCAGCAAATGCAATATTACAACTAATATAAGGCAATGTGCAGCAAACAAGAAAAATAAATCCATAGTAATACTGGCTTAACAGAGTAATACAAAGTCAAATTCAGTAACATTATGCCTGGCAAACAGCAGCAGCAAATGCAGTAACTTATATCTAAACATAACAAAGCTCAAGCAGAAAAAATATTACAGTAAAAATGTCCATGTTTAATACCTATGTCACATCTTAACACTAGAGTGATAATCGTAAAAAAATTATTTATGCAATTCCCGTGAAGGGAAATGTCTATTTATGTGCCCTCGTTTTCTTGGAAGTAGATCATAAATTTCTTATTGACTGGATCTGCAGGCATAAAATAACTATATTAGTACATCTATTAAATTTTATTTTAACCAATGCTGCAGTGCAGCTAGAAACTAGATATTAAACAAAATGAGCAATCTCTCCATTAGAAAGACAATAGATGTAAACTGTTTCTCATCATTTCATTAGGCATTTTAGAAAATATCATAAATTAAGAGCTCCACAGTGTAATCATATGTTTTCAAGTTTGAGCGTATCGTATTTGCGATGCTTTCGACAAAGAAATGTCAATAGCGAGGATAATGGCCTCTTTTTTTTTTACTCCACCTGTGCCTCTGAAAGGCACACACTAATGGCTTTTTTTCCAGGTGACTGTCGCACAGCTGGGTGCTTACAGAGACCTACCTTTCTTCCCGAAATATTTACGGCAGCAGTTTCCGCTACAGTGGCAGTCTCCTATCAAAAAAAAGTTTCACAGGTTGAGAATTTGCGTTAGAAATGTGTAGAAACAAAATCCTATAAATATAACGGTACCCAAAAAATTTTCGTCGGCATTGTGGTACATTCACACATTTACACACATTTCATAACTCTTAAAGTACGATTCTTGGTTTCCAACATCCTTTTTCACAAGTCAGATCCCCTAACCACTACTCATTAGTCCTTACCTTATTACACATATACATATTCGTCGACACTTCTTCAATATTTCATCATAATAAATACGTAGCATAATCTAATTCCTCATATATGGCAGCATCATCTTATTGATCATAAACATATCTCAACAGCATAATACACATCGCCATTGTAATAATATCATAACATCTCAGTCAATTCTCAAAATCGTTGTAGCTTCCTCCAATAATTTCATAACCTAAAACAAATTCTCTGCTCATTTCAATAGTGTCATCTACCTCAAACATAGTTTAAAGTCATGAACCGACACCAAATACGTCATTCAGAGCTCTCATAATATCACAATGGTTCCGAAAAAATATGAACGCTTCACAAAGTACAGACAAAATACAATTTCGTAAGTTTGAAGTTATCCAGCAGTGTACTTATGTAAACATGTGTCACTGACGTAGTAAAAATATGTTTGTTTCTCTGTTAAATAATCAGATAGCTGTGCGATTTTGTGTTGGAGAAATATGGTACCGATGTGTAAAGTTGTATAAGCAAATACCATATTAGCTAGAGCTCCTTGTGCTTGCCGGACACATGGTACACAAAGTAGGCGTGTACCCCCCTGAGGATTAATGAGTAATACCCTCAGGTGTTACAGATTACAGCAATGGAATGAAATGTATCACGGAAAACCTTTGTATCATTGTACTTCAAATATCTTTAAAAATAAATGTTTTAAGTACAAAATTAATCACTCAAATACGTGTACTGAAGCACTAAACTGTACGTCTTGTTGTAAGATAATCTCTGTGGAAGTGTCGTAGTTCTCGTCCTCTGTAAGCAAAGTCTGCTGAAGTCAATGTAGTCACCTCATCATAAACAAAAGTGAAATGCTTTATGTATAGATATCGTCGTCATTATGCTTATTGCCATGATGAAGAAAGTACTGTGCTGTAACGTATTGTTGTGCTACGGAAAAGGCTGTCCCATTGTAGTTACTAGTAAAACATGTTTTACTTTCCAGAATAATTCAGAAAAACTGTGCAGATATAAAACAGAAACACCGCAAAAGCAACAATGTAAATTGTGTCACACATTAGTAGCGTCATGATATAATCGTGTAACTGTCAAATAAACTAACCACTGTGTCATATGGTATCCCTCAGAAAGTACTTTAAATAAAGATTGTCTATTCAAGTAAACCAAAATGTTGCATTAAAATCTCATTAGCAGTATATGTTCTAAGTATGTAAGCCATAAAGTCGTTTCATAATCGTGCAACTAACAAGCAAGAATGTACACACACAATAACACTGTGTCGTCTGTTCACAATAGCAATGCATTCGTAATTTCTGTTTAAATAAGTTCTCTTGGTTCTTGACTGGATATTTAACTTCAAACATTGTTGCATGTTAACAGTTTCTCGGTGTGACAAATTGTACTAGTAGTGTGAAGTGAAAAATTTTATGGCAAAGACTAAGTTAAAAAGCAGATTATCTTTCAATAAAGTTTTACATGTGAAATGTGGTGTAAACCTTTACTCCTCCGAGTATGCACAGTTTCAATTTCAACGCAATTATCATGTGGTATACGTCAGTAAGGAATGCTAAAATTTTTCTAAAGGTTAAAGTCTACGTTATTTTTCTCGGAGCCAGCCGGCGCTCGTGTCTGCCTGCGGTGTGAGTCATTGTCTGTTTCTTTCTTGCCGCGCATCGTTACTGGGATTTGAAAGGTCTAACATCTACAAGTTCACCTTGTCAAGAGGGCCCTGCCCTGTTTGAAACCCGCCAGTTCTGATTAAATTCTGGTCTGTTGTTACGATTATATCGTCTGTCGTCACGTCGATAGTCCCTGTAGTTTCTTTCTTGTCGGTTAAGTGGTGGAGAATTTCTCCCTGAATTGTCACACCCCGGTGGACCGTTGCGTCTGAAGTTATTCTGTCTACCTTGATAACAATAGTTCGCGTTGCCATATTGTCTGTTTCTATGATTGTTTCTGTCATATTCATTACTTCGGAAATGCGATCTTTCTCTGTAACTATTACTCTGCCAGTGGTTGTCATATGGGTGGTGTCTGTTTTGGTCAAAATTTGCGTTGTAAGAATAGCCTTGACTAACATTAACCTATACCTTTCACAAATCACTTACCTCACCAAAAATCTTCATTACTCGAACTACTGCAATACAGCGAGCGCCACTACTGCCAGTTAAATAAAAGATTCAAACTACAGAAGGCACTAACTACTGATAGGCATAGTTAGCAAATGAAAGATTTTAATATAGAACAAACAATGTATTTACCTTAATAGTCATAATATATATAGCAGTTCATGACATCCAGTCTTACAAATTTCAAAACTCCGCCATCTCCACATCCACCACTGCTGGCGGCTCACCTCCAACTGTGCAACGCTATGCGCTGTTAACATCCAGCTGCCCAACACTACAATGGCAGACAACAATGCAAACTAGCCACAGACTGCACACAGCACAGCCAGTGATTTTCGTACAGAGCACTACGTAACGTTGCGAATAAGAAAACATAAACAGCCTACTTTCAAAGTGTAAGTGTTATTAATTACATATAACATAGAATCAGCAATCAATTTCCCTACATGTATAGCTCAAGGCAGTAGCGCTCTAATAGATAATGTATTTATACAGCAAGAGGGTGTAAAACTAGCACATGCTTTCCCATTGATAAATGGATTATCAGCCAATGATGTACAATTGATTAAATTAGAAAACACAGCAAGGTGTACAGTTCAGAAACCATGAAATAAAACTGTAAGGTTGCTCAACCCAGTGTTTATTGACCACTTCAGAGAAAATTTAATAAATGTTAACTGGGGAGATGTATACAATGAGCCAAATGCACTTATGCCTGGGCATGGCCCGTGAGCCAATGTCTTGGCCACCCCATTTCTACACTCCTCATTTCATTTGTAATTCCTACAAACACTAACACCTGTATTCGTACTGATAACTAATTTAAATACAACCTACGGGTGAATTTTGCTTCATAGGTATTCGGCCACTGTCCATGGCATATTTGTGTGTCTAAGACTTCGTCTCCTAAATGTGGAGGCACCACCAAAGACACCACCAGAGGCAATAAACAATGACACAACACTAACTTGTGGAAAGAGACCTATCTGAGATTTCAATTTTGATGTATTCTAGAGCTTCCAGCAGATAAGGGAAACGCTACAATGCTCATGAAATAATGAACCTACTGCAGAAAAACTTGCGTTGTATTACAACCAGGAAAGTACAGTGAGATTAAAAGCAATCTCCCAACATCAGTACTTAGGGTAATGCATCAGCTAGTAAAAGCCTCTTTGATTTCTCTCACCAACCAGAAATGTCTTACTAAATCAGAACTGGCCTGATCAAGATTGTGTGGTATACCAAAAATTCACAAACCCCTCATTCCATTAAGACCAGTTGTTAGCGCTATGGACTGTTCGACAAGCGTGACTGCCAAATAGCTGGCCAGTCTTCTATGGACCTCTGTAGCAAAAAAAGACATATAAAAGGTTCAGTTCATTATACAAAAAATAGAATCCTTCATGTCCATCAGATATTAGCCCATTTAGACGTTCTATTACTGCTTACTATAGTTGCTCTTAATAAAACGATGTCACATATGGAATTTACACTCTTAGACAAAAAAAAGGAACACTCCATGAAGGAAATATCCGAAAGGTACAGAAAGTAGTAGTTGTGCTGTACATGAACAGACAAACAAGTGGATGACTTCTTCAAGAGGGAAGCTACACAAGTTAAGTAATTCAGTAATGCGTCCTTATGTAAACAATCTTAACATTGATTTACAGAGTTGTTGAATGTCTCCCTGAGGAACATCATGCCATATTTTGTCCAAATGCTGCGGTAGATCGTCAAAATCCCGACCTAGTAGGGCGTCCCTGCCTATATTGCTCCAATTATTCTCAATTGGGAAGAAGTCTGGCAACCTTGCTGGCCAAGGTAGGGTTTGGCAAGTCTAAAAACAAATAGTAGAAACTCTCCCCATATGCGAGAGGGCATCATTTTGGAAAAAAAGTTAGCCAAGAATGGCTTACCTTGAAGGCAGAAAAACGGGGTGTAGAACACCATAGACGAACAGGTGTGCTGTAAGGGTACCACAGATTACAACCAAAGAAGTCATGCTGTGGAAACAAATGACACCCCACACCATAACTCGAGGTTGTCAGACCATATGGCGGACGACAGTAAGGTTGGTATACTACGACCATCTGGGGCATCTCCAGACGCGACTTCGGCCAGGAATCTCATTGACTGGAACAGCCTTCTATGATGAGCCTCACTTCTAATTGAGCCCCAATGTCCAGCAAAGATGTTTCTGGAAATGCCTTGGAAACTGGGGGGGAGGGGGGGGGGGGTTCCAATATGACTGTCGTCCGCCATGAAGCCCAACAACCGAGAGTGATGGTCTGGGGTGCCGTTCACTTTCAGAGCAGGACCACTTTAGTAGTCACCCACACAGCAGAGCGATACGTCGACGATATTCGATATTCCACGTCCAGTTTTGTTCTCCTTCATGGCAAGCCATACTGACATTATATATCAGCAAGGTAATGCCTGACCACACACACAACGAGTGTTTCTATTGCTCGCCAAACATACCTTGACTAGGAAGGGCGCCAAACCTCTCCCTAACTGACAACGTTTGGGGCATACTGGGCACGGCCCTCCAACCATCTCGGGGTTTTCATGACTTAACCTGCCGGCTGGACATGATTTCGAACGATGTCCCTCCGTCCCTCAGGAGGACATTCAACAGCTCTGCCAATAGATGCGAAGCCGAATAACTGAGGCGGACCAAAGCGTTACTGACTTCGCTCAGTTTGTGATGCTCTCGAATACATCATCCAGTTTTCTGAAACTGTAGTCATTACAACATTACAGGAAACACACTCAGCACAGTTACAACAGAGTTTTATATGTAAAACTGGAAGGAACAGCTCATCAGCCCAACAAGAAAAATCACTATCGTTGGTTTTGTTATATTGATGACACTCATACTTCGTTATATAGCCTCATGGACAAAAAGAACTCAGAATTTCTAAACTTTCCGAATGATATTAGTTACAATATAAAATCCAGTAAAGAAAAAGAGAAAGAATCTGAAATATTTTAAAATATATGGCTACTTAGAAAATCCACATATGTTAGGCACAGAAGGTCTGCAAAAACCTCACTCACACATGTGGATACATTCACAAAAATTCCAGTCATTGTCCCAAACTCAAAAGAGCAGTGATGAGAACATTGGTGGTCTGGGCTTAAATAATGTGTCACCACAGTAGTTGGAGGAACACCCTGACCATTTAAACACTACTTTCAGAAGAAATGATTAATCTGAGAAAGAGATAAATAGGGCAATAAGTCCATAAAGGTATGGGGCTTCTCATGAAGAAGAACCAAAGATTTACTCCCATTCGTAAAAGCAGTCATGGTTCACATTGTCAGAGTACGAGGAATACATAGTATTGATGCAGCGTTTATACCAATTACGAAGGAGCGTGAATGTTTTGAGCACTGTAAAGAATGTACGGCCAGCACTTGCCACAGGAGGAATATATAAATTGTCTTGCACACACAGTCAAGCACACATGTGTAGTGCAAACAGAAGTAATGATTTCTTGCTTAAGGAACAGAAGAACAGTTGTCATCTGCGAAATAGCAATAAATCGGCAGTTGCAGAACATCCACTGGGACCAGGGAAACTAAAAATTCGTCTCTGCGATACGCAACCAATATTACTGTGCTTGAATTTACAGAGAGGGCATTCAAATTCCAAAGCACGAAAGCAACTTTAACGGAAAGACGAATGAGTGAAATTAGACGAGCTGCTGGCATCAGTGCTGAATACGGAAACCAGCGCCAAGTGTTCCCCAGCAGAAGCTCGACAACACACGCACTCTTGACTCCACGCTCTTAAGCAGCCGTCTGATGACATCACAGCCCGACTGTGGCAGGGATCCGAACAAACTGTTCAGCTTGTAGAGTTTATAGAAGTTTCAAACTGCTGCCTGAGCCTTTATAGCCTCTGAAGTTGTCTCCAGCTTTTGGAGACGAAACGTTAGAGACCTTTCCTGGTTCTTTTTTTTTTTTTTTTGAGTATCAGTCTTCTGATTCTTTTGATGAGGTCCACCACGAATTCCTCTCCTATGCCAACCTCTTCATCTCAGTGCAGCACTTGCGACCTACGTCCTCAATTATTTGCTGGATGTATTCTCTAATTTCGTACCATGGAAGTCATTCCATGATGTCTTAGCAGATGTCCTATCATCGTGTCCCTTCCACATATTCCTTTCCTCTTCCATTCTGTGCAGAACCTCCTCACTCCTTACTTTGTAAGTTGACCTAATTTTCAGCATTCGTTTGTAGTACATCATCTCAAATGCTTTGATTCTCTCCTGTTCTGGTTTTCCTACAGTCCATGTTTCACTACCATTCAAGGCTCTGCTCCAAACGTACATTCTCAGAAAATTCTTCCTCAAATTAAGGCCCTAATAGACTTCTCTTGGTCAGGAATGCCTTTTTCGCCGAGGCAAATCTGCTTTAGATGTCCTCCTAGCTCCATCTGTCATTGGTCATTTTGCTGCCTAGATAGTAGAATTCCTTAATTTGATATACTTTGTGACAATTAATCCTGATGTTATGTTTATCTCTGTTCTCATTTCTGCTACTTCCAATTCCTTTTGTCTTTCTTCGATTTATTCTCAACCCACATTTTGTACTCATTAGACTGTCCATCCCATTCAGCCCATCATGTAATTTTTCTTCACTTTCACTTTCAGAATAGCAATGTCATCAGCGAATCGTATTATTCATACCCTTTCACCTTGAATTTTAATGCCACTCCTGAACCTTTCTTGTATTCCCATCATTGCTTCATCGATGTACATACTGAAAATACGGGCGAAACACTACATCCCAGCCTACATCTTTTTTAATCCGAGCACTTCATTCTTGGTCATCCACTCTTATTATTCCCTCTTGGCTTTTGTACATATTGTGTATTACCCGTCGCTCCCTACAGCTTACCCCCGTTTGTTCAGAATTTCTAACACGTTGCGCCATTTTACATTACTCAACGCCTTTTCCAGGTCGACAAATCCTATAAACGTAAGTTTATCGTTCTTTAGTCTTGCTTCTATCACCGACAGCAGCGTCGGAATTGCCTCTCTGTTGCATTTACCTTTCCTAAGGCCAAATTGATAGTCATCTAACTAATCCTCAATTTTCTTTTCCATTCTCCAATATATTATTCTTGTCAGCAATTTGGATGCATGAGCTGTTAAGCAGGCTGTTCGATAATTGTCGCACTTGTCAGCTCTTGCAGTCTTAGGAATTGTGTGGATGATATTTTTCCGAAAAATAGATGGTATGTCGGCGGACTCATACATTTTACACACCAACGTGAATAGTCGGTTTGTCGCCAGTTACCCCCAACGATTTTAGACATCCTGATGGAAAGTTATCTATCCCTTCTGCCTTATTTGATCTTAAGTCCTCCAAAGCCCTTTTAAATTCTGATTCTATTACTGGATCTACTATCTCTTCTAAATTGACTCTTCTTTCTTCTATCGCATTAGACAAATCTTCCCTCCCCATGGAGGCCTTCAATGTACTCTTTCCATATATCCACTTCCTCCTCCTTTTTGGCGGTGAAATTCCCACTGCACTCTTCATGTTACCACCCTTTCCTAACAATTTCACTCAAGGTTGCTTTGACATTCTTATGCGCTGACTCAGTCCTTCCAACAATCATTTCTTTTTCGACTTCTTTACATTTTTCAGGCAGCCATTTCGTCTTAGCTTTCCTACCCATCCTGTCTATTCCATCCCTCAGGACTTGCATTTCTGTATTCCTGAATTTCCATGAACATTTTTGAACTTCCCTCTTTCATCATGGGTAATAAAAGAAATATTTCAGTTATTTATTTTAATTCCCATGGTTTCTTCGCAGTTACTTTCTTTGTACCTATGTTTTTCTTTCCAACTTTTGTTAATGTCATTTTCAGAGATATCCATTCCTCTTCAAGTGAACTGCCTACTAGGATATTCCTTGTTTCTGTATCCATAGCCTTGCAGATCTGCAAGAGTATCTCGTCATTCCTTAGTTCTTCTGTAACTGACGCATTTGCGTATCATTTCTTTCTGACTTATCTCTTAAACTGCAACGTACTGTTTATCATTACTACATTGTGATATGAGTCTATATCTGCTCCTGCGTATGCCTTACAATTCACTATATCATTTCAGAATCTCTGTCGGACCATGATGTAATCTAACTGTAGTTCCCCATGTCACCCAGCCTTTTCCAATTATACATCCTCCTCTTGCGATTAAGAGTATTCGCTATTATTAGCCGAAATTTATTACAGGACTGAGTTAGTCTTTCTTCTCTCTCATTCCCTATCCCAACCCCATATTCTGCAGTAACCATTTCTTCCACGTTTTCCCCTACAACTGCATTCGAGTCTCCCACGAGTAATGGAGTTTCATCTCCCTTTACGTACTGTATTACCCTTTCAATACCTTCATATACTTTTTCTGTCTCTTTATCTACATCTACATCTACATCTACATTGATACTCCGCAAGCCACCCAACGGTGTGTGGCGGAGGGCACTTTACGTGCCACTGTCATTACCTCCCTTTCCTGTTCCAGTCGCGTATGGTTCGCGGGAAGAACGACTGTCTGAAAGCCTCCGTGCGCGTTCTAATCTCTCTAATTTTACATTCGTGATCTCCTCGGGAGATATAAGTAGGGGGAAGCAATATATTCGATACCTCATCCAGAAACGCACCCTCTCGAAACCTGGCGAGCAAGCTACACCGCGATGCAGAGCGCCTCTCTTACAGAGTCTGCCACTTGAGTTTATTAAACATCTCCGTAACGCTATCACGGTTACCAAATAACCCTGTGACGAAACGCGCCGCTCTTCTTTGGATCTTCTCTATCTCCTCCGTCAGACCGATCTGGTACGGATCCCACACTGATGAGCAATACTCAAGTATAGGTCGAACGAGTGTTTTGTAAGCCACCTCCTTTGTTGATGGACTACATTCTCTAAGCACTCTCCCAATGAATCTCAACCTGGTACCCGCCTTACCAACAATAAATTTTATATGATCATTCCACTTCAAATCGTTCCGCACGCATACTCCCAGATATTTTACAGAAGTAACTGCTACCACTGTTTGTTCCGCTATCATATAATCATACAATAAAGGATCCTTCTTTCTATGTATTCGCAATACATTACATTTATCTATGTTAAGGGTCAGTTGCCACTCCCTGCACCAAGTGCCTATCCGCTGCAGATCTTCCTGCATTTCGCTACAATTTTCTAATGCTGCAACTTCTCTGTATACTACAGCATCATCCGCGAAAAGCCGCATGGAACTTCCGACACTATCTACTAGGTCATTTATATATATTGTGAAAAGCAATGGTCCCATAACACTCCCCTGTGGCACGCCAGAGGTTACTTTAACGTCTGTAGACGTCTGTCCATTGATAACAACATGCTGTGTTCTGTTTGCTAGAAACTCTTCAATCCAGCCACACAGCTGGTCTGATATTCCGTAGGCTCTTACTTTGTTTATCAGGCGACAGTGCGGAACTGTATCGAACGCCTTCCGGAAGTCAAGAAAAATAGCATCTACCTGGGAGCCTGTATCTAATATTTTCTGGGTCTCATGAACAAATAAAGCGAGTTGGGTCTCACACGATCGCTGTTTCCGGAATCCATGTTGATTCCTACATAGTAGATTCTGGGTTTCCAGAAATGACATGATACGCGAGCAAAAAACATGTTCTAAAATTCTACAACAGATCGACGTCAGAGATATAGGTCTATAGTTTTGCGCATCTGCTCGACGACCCTTCTTGAAGACTGGGACTATCTGTGCTCTTTTCCAATCATTTGGAACCCTCCGTTCCTCTAGAGACTTGCGGTACACGGCTGTTAGAAGGGGGGCCAGTTCTTTCGCGTACTCTGTGTAGAATCGAATTGGTATCCCGTCAGGTCCAGTGGACTTTCCTCTATTGAGTGATTCCAGTTGCTTTTCTATTCCTTGGACACTTATTTCGATGTCAGCCATTTTTTCGTTTGTGCGAGGATTTAGAGAAGGAACTGCAGTGCGGTCTTCCTCCGTGAAACAGCTTTGGAAAAAGGTGTTTAGTATCTCAGCTTTACGCGTGTCATCCTCTGTTTCAATGCCATCATCATCCCGTAGTGTCTGGATATGCTGTTTCGAGCCACTTACTGATTTAACGTAAGACCAGAACTTCCTAGGATTTTCTGTCAAATCGGTACATAGAATTTTACTTTCGAATTCACTGAACGCTTCACGCATAGCCCTCCTTACGCTAACTTTGACATCGTTTAGCTTCTGTTTGTCTGACGGGTTTTGGCTGCGTTTAAGCTTCCGACGTTGGCATGTACTATCTGAACTATCGTTGTCGGGATTGGTTTGCTGTCGATTGTGATAAGCGTAACTGTATCACTGAACTGTTCACTGCAACACACTCTCTGCTCTACCTTCCTAAAGAATCCTAATCCCGTTCTACTGTTTTCTGCTACTGTTGATAATACCATAATAGCAGCCCAAAATACGACCGTTCCGCCCCACAGCAGAACCCATGGATAGAGACCTGCACCGGTGCCTGGTCACCTACACAGCCTTGTACGATGATCCCCAGTCGACATTCGAAACCTGTACTCGCCGGTGAACACAAGCACGCTCCACCGATCCAGATTCCGTTTCACGTGTCCCCTTAGGCAATTCCTTCGCACTCCAAGGTCCCAGGTAGTTTTTTATTGTTGTTCGTAGTGGTCGCCTAGTGACCAAATTCATCGTGTGAAACTGGCTACTTGTGTCGACGAGCCTCCGAGTTGACAACAAACTGAGGGAGTACTTTTACAGATAGAGACTCCAGCAAAACACAAGCATAACTGAGCCCACAGAGTCCTACCTCCATGATACAGAGGCACCCAGGCAGTCATATGTGCCCCTGGATAGGACCAAAATTTCCTGCAGCTACTTCCTTAATTACCTTGGTGACTCCCCCTTCCTGTCACTGTCATTTATGCAGCACTGCGCGGACCTGTGAAAGTCGTTTGGTTCTATTCTAAATCAACTGCACTACATTCCTGCAAAAAAACTGGCGAGCAAATGTAGACAAACAAAACAACGCTGCAATTTCTCTTGGTTATTGAGCTGTCGCATATTGTGCTAAAGCATGGGAGAATGGCATTCATACAGTTAAGACGTAAGGAGCCATGTTAACTATTAATGACATTGCTACAACAGCTCCCACTTAGGGGTTGCATGTTCTGTCACATTTTGTCCCTGCTAATCTCACAATCAAGGATGCCAAGGTACCAATTCCTAAGACAGAGTGCAGTACGTATTCAGTCTAACTGAGTAAGGTAGCGCAGTATGGTCTTTTTTGTCACAAAACGGCACAGGAGAGACATGGCAACGTCTTGAAAACGTGGTATTATAGTGGAAGTGCTGCTCTTGACCATGGCGCCAAGGAGCAGACGGTGAGCCATGTTGTGGGGGAGCGCCCACTCCATGCCTTTGAAGGCGGTCTGCAGTGCTTGTCCAATCAGAGTTCTGGCTGCATGTTTGTATGTGAATTCTTGTATTTCATCAGAAATTATCAGTTCACCAGAATATGTTAGCAGACTCGCATACCAGCCGTAATGTACGCAACGATTCCTGTCTGACACCTCGATTCGTCTCTAATGGGCTGGCGACCTCAATCAATGGGAAACGTAAAAGCTGGAGAGGGGAAAGTTCAGTTTAGTTTTCACTATTATAGTCTACAAAATACAGTCAAGTTTCACAATATCATCTGTCACATAAACTGACTCCATTTTATTTTGAAAGGTTGAACAACATGGAATGGAACATGACAGCGCTGCAAAAGGATGATCTGAGGCATCATATCCTGTCAGTTAATGCTGTTCGACGCATCACAAGAGCCACGGTCGGCAGGGTGAATTGTGAGTGGCAGCGTTATGTTCAGTTTGAGTGGAGGGATGAACCTGGTGAGTATATTATTTGGAAGTTCGTTATTGTTAAATAAAGCGTAATGTGCTCATTTAGGTTTTCTATGAAAACTCACGTCGAAGTTAATCAACACATGGAGTTGCACCACATTTGAAAATTCTGTCCTAATTAAAGTGCATAGAAATAATCACACTGGAGAAAAGAAACAGTTATCTAATCACAACCGATTTCATCTAACAAGAGAAGATCACCAACCTGGTCTCATATACAAAACGCACACTTGCAAGGTGTGAGCCCCAGCTGTCTATGACGCGCGGAGATTTGGGCCACGATTATGACTGTACGCAGTTAAGACTTTCTGAACACATAGCTTTTCAACGCTCGTGTACTACTTGTTTCTGGCACGCTCCGCTGCGTTCGCCCATTGTCGGAGCTCGAACTACTGTACGGTACGGTGAGTAAGAGGTTCGCGTTTATAGTGCCGGTGAACCGACAAGCGACAGTGTGGCAGCTCCAGGAGCAGTATACAGTGACGGTCAAATTGCCACGTTTAGACGTCAAAGCTCGCGACAGTTGTGACCGGTAAGCGTCTTTATATGTGGCTATTCGACTAACTCTTACACGAGGCAAAAGAAACTCTATGAGCGTTTCTTTGTGCTACTATTTGTAACTTGCGATTTAGTTGCGGCAGTCATAGAGAAGACCCGTTAAATGGAGAGAAGAATAGTTGATTGACGTTAGACTATTCTTTATGAGAGGATGGTGGTGACAATGATGACGATACCCTTTCACCACGATCATTTTCGTCAAACAACTTCATTGGCACAATGCGACGGAGACGTAAAATCACGAAGTGACTGTTTAGGAAGCTTGCTTTGAAGAGGGAATATTGTCAGATTTTACCTTGCCTCTGTCCGTAACAGAGATCTCTGTGTGTGTGTGTCTGGCGTGTGTTTTATAAAAAACTGCTGCAGAATACATCCTAAAATATTACTAAACAGTGTTGACCATATATGTGCATGGCATTGAAATACTATCTGTTCATATTGCTTACCCATACAAATAACATGTGTTCTACTTGAAGAACAAAGTTTCGAAACACATGGGGCAGACGTGACCGGCTCCACACACGTCTTCCCACACTTGCGACATGAAGCAGGTATGAGGGCTCAGGACGTCACCCCGCTGCACAGTACTCTGCACTCGCGCATCAGGCAGCTGCAGTGGGGCGGAGCCAGTGGCAGGCAACCTGCACCTACAGAACTTTAAAAACTCTGCATTCAAGACGTCTAAAATGAGTATTATCTTAAGTATGGCCATTTATTTTAAGAGAGGGCGGGTGTTTGGTATCTAGGGTTGAGATCTCGCAAGTGTACGTTTTTCTCCTTACAAAACAAGGTCGAGTTAGTTATGTTTATGTGGAAGGTTACAAGTAATAAACATGAAGGTTGAGGACAGATTTCATTCGATGTCACATAAGGAGAGATCATGCTGACACAGGAGTAGAGCACACCACCTCTAGCCTCGACAAGGGCCTGAGTTGGCCGACAAGGAGAGTCCACGAGTCTCTCCAGCTGTGTCGTGTTCAGCTGACGTCACTCAACAGGTCCCGTAGAGCCGCCAGATCGCAGCGACGTTGAGACCGCCGCTGTCCACATGCTGGAGCCAAACATTTCCTGTGAGGCTGAGACGGGATGGCTTAGCGGGCATGTCGGGATGCGGCAGGACGGCTGAGTGTTCGGTCCTCCAGCCAGGAGCGTGTCCACGCGGTCTGTGAACACGGCTGCTGTCTTGGGAGCGTCCCCAGGATACTCAGCATGAAGGTAGCGCACAGGTCCGGATTAAAAAAATCACTATGCAATGTGATGCGATCTAGACTGCTCGCTCACTGAACTTCAGCACAGATCCCTGACACGTGACGTTTTAAGACTCCCGTTCATTGTCGTTGCGATAAAAGTGACAATGCGGGAAGGTACTGTAACTTTTCCGAAATTTTTAGACCTTTAATGCCATACGCTACAGAGCGTACGGGGATCCACTACACGAAGACAACTTCAGCAGAACAGACACTAAGAGTCGCAAGAAACGACAGAGCCCGTGTCCTTAGAAATAGTGTAAAGTGCGTTATAAAAAGTAGCGGAATTTGGCACATTGTGTACATTTATTTACTTCTTTATGCGTTTATTCCACCTGATAAAATTAAGGCATTCGTGCACTCTCTTATATATAACCTGACATTTCAATGAGTCAACATTACGACATGCGAAGTACACGGGCAGCTTACGGTAGTGATAATTATACTACTTCTGCTAATAACAACAACAACAATGGAGACACATAAGAACACACGTTTCTCTTGATGGGACATGCACAACTGTTGATACACATCCCAGTGATAAAATCAACTGCTGATGTACAATTTTGCAACTGTAGCATGTTATGCTTTATATCAGAATACACATACTACAAAAATTGTAGCTCTGCATCTTTAAGTTGACTTAGATGTAAAACAGTGTAACTATTTCAAACTGTGGATGCATTACTTTTACATATTTGTTCCCCTTTCTTTTAACAAATTACATGATAAAAATATCAAAACTTCACGTACTGCAGTTACATAACATTATTGCTTCAGAACAAACAGTCATGATTGCACACGACGTTTGGCCTTGGAGCGGAGTGGAAGAGAGGGGAGTCCCTTTCTCTCTCCCTCTGTCGCTCTTTGTTTTAATTCGCAACCGTCGGTAGCTATAGAAAACTCTCGCTTCCCCACGGGAGGTATGCTTCGAAAAGGATCGAGGCACAGGAAAGTTCCAACTGAGGTTACGTCCTGGTGAAACACTTGTTAATACTCGTACATCTGTATTTATGGGAAAAATTGTCCGATTAGTATGTCTAGAAGTCGAAATCTGTCGTTTTGTAAATCCTGCTCGTAGATTGTGTGGCACGCGTAGGGCCAGATATAAGCTCAGATCTCAACTGAATTGCGATGAAGAGTGGATAGGAGTTTAAGAACATTCTCTGGAAGAATAAATGCGGGAAGCAGTGGGACACTGAAGTGGAGGGCATTCATGAAATGCCTCTGAATTTCTCTTGGGCTGTAGATACTACGTTGATGAATACCACACAGGCAGTTAATTTGAACAGGAATGGACATCTGTGAAAAGGGCATCACAGAAGTTGGACAAACAAATAACTGGCAACCAATGCTCTACAATCGCTATAAAGTTAAGAGATGTTCAATTGACTCTTTTATTAGAACATGTTACGCGTTTCAGGTTTAACACCCATCTTCAGACATATGTTACAAACACGTACAAAACATAAGCGAACAGCACACTCAACGCGTCTCAACGTTACAGAAAGTGAGATGTAGTCATATGAGTTACATACCACAAACTTCAACTCCTTCCTACCCAACCAGGCGTACAGCCTTGACAACTCAAAGAAAGTGTCGAATAACATATGACTGCGGCACGAGCAGTCTTGAAGCAGAGCGTATACTGACGCTAAACAAGTCAACCAGCAGGGAAGCGCCCTCGGTACATGTGCTCCATGTGTTAACATGTAATTTAAGAATAATGTACTCATCATATAAATCTAACAGGGTGTAATTACGACTAGCAGTCGGAATAGTACTTCTGTACACGTTAACACTAAAAGTTTTTTTAATTTTTTTTAAAAACTCCAGATTTTTTTACATTGCCATACTATGCCTATAGCCAGTAGTGGCACTAAACACAACTCAAACCATATGTCAATATAACATAAATAATAGGGAGAGGGGGGGGGTTTCTTGGTGAATAAACGTTTCAACCTCTCAAATCTGTAAAAGAATACCACCAAATTAAATATAACCAACATTATCCATCATAAATTAAAACCCTGTGATCAGCTCGCGTACACAAACGTCTTAGGCGCCATCTGTTATAGCCAACGGCAACCACATCGGCGGAAGACTTCCGCCTATCGAGTTACAGCCAAGTGTTACTCATGGGCCATGATTGCCCAAACAGAAGCCAGCAAACAGCAACTTACACCCCTCTACCACATGGAAAAAGTTTAATGGTGAGAGGAAGAGCATTTTAATAAAATCCCAAAAGATACGTGGGCTATACCTCATACATTCCTTATATAAACTAGTGGCACGACAATTACCCGAGATCTACGTATGCTATCCGGATACCGTAGAGCTACAGAGTTTTAAAAAACAAATACAAAACATTAAAAGTGTTAAAACTTTAGTCTAAAATCAATAAAATAAACCATGGTGTCACCAAAGAGCACCCAAAGGGCACTGTGGTGGACAAATCTGTAAATGCCAACCTATACGCCCATCTAACTTTCCCTGTATGACGATAAACTAGCCAACCACTCGGCAAAAAAACCTAGCTTATCATAGCGGTACGTGGACAGAACACCACCAGCTCCTATAAAATACACAATCATACTTCTAATGAGGGGATGATAGATACCAAGTTCAAAACAGTATCCGTTCAAACAAGCCAGAAAACCAGTTGTTCCCACAGGAAGCCTGTTTATTAAATACTGGGTGTGCAGCGTGCTGTATACGTGCGTAGATCTCCAGATCTTCAAAGTTATCTAAAATCTTCCCTTTAGGTTACAAATGCTGAATTCTTAGGCTATCTTCTATCAGGGCCCGCTTTTGGCCAGTCTCCCTCATATGGCACCCCAGCCCACTATTATTACTCTAGTTATGTTCTGTAAACCTTGTGGCAAAATCCCTACCCGTCTGGCCAATGTATGTCCCAGCACATCCCCCACACTTAATTTCGTACACACCGGATTGCTTAAACTTATCTGTTTTCCCTTCGTCCGTATGTACTAATATTCCCCCAACTTCTTCCTTATATGGAAGCTTACGCTAACGCCAGCCTTCCCAAAGGCTCTAGTTATTTTTTGGCAACATGGTCCAACATATTCCATTGGCACAATATTACTATTTAATTTTTGGCGGCCTGACTGCCGCGTCTTGTTAAGAATTTTAGCTCCTAACTGTCGTATAAATTTTTCCGAGTACCCATTAGCCCGTCGTAATTACACCCTGCTAGATTTATATTCTGAGTATATTATAATTGAATTACATGTGAATGCTTGGAGCACATGACCATGCAGCGCCCCGACACTTTCTTTGAGTTGTCAAGACTGTACGCCTGGTAGGGTAGGAAGGAGTTCAAGTTTGTGGTATGTAACTCATATGACCTGATCTCATTTTCTGTAACGTTGAGACGTGTTGAGTGTGCTGTTCACTTATGTTTTGTACTTGCTTGTAACACATGTCTGAAGATGGGTGTAATCCCGAAACGCATAACATGTTCTAATAAAAGATTCAATTGAACATCTCATGCGATTGTACAGCATCGGTGGCCAATTATTAACATAAAAATGATCACAGGCCTCAGACGGGATTTTATGTTCCATATATCAAACAAAGATAGATATAAGGAGCTAAAGGAAAAGAAACCTTGGCATACAGAAAAAAACACTGCAACTAATCGGTAAATGTATAAGGTGCAAAAACGTTCAGAGGAACACAGGAATGCAGCAGTATAAGTCACTTGGGAACGACGTAACTAGGGATAGATGTGAAACCAAAGCGAAATGGTTGTTGGAAAAATGTGAAGAGAGAGAATAACACATGGTCGTCTGAAAGATTTATTCATTGTACAGATTACTCAAAAGAACGACGTAATTAAAAGTGAGGACGTCATCTTTAAGAGAGCATTGGGAATTCCACTGTCAAATGCAGAGGAGAGTGCAGGTAGATGGAGAGAGTAAACTGAAGGCATCTACGAAGGGAAAGACCCGTGTGATGACTTGACAGAAGAAGAAATGAGAATCACTGTGGAAGACACTGGAGATCCCACATAAGAGTTGAGTTGAGTTGTTTGGGGAAGGAGACCAGACAGCGAGGTCATCGGTCTCATCGGATTAGGGAAGGAGGGGGAACGAAGTCGGCCGTGCCCTTTAAAAGGAACCATCCCGGCATTTTCCTGGAGCTATTTAGGGAAATCACGGAAAACCTAAATCAGGACAGCCGGACGCGGGATTTAACCGTCGTCCTCCCGAACGCGAGTCCAGTGTGTAACCACTGCGCCACCTCGCTCGGTGACCCCACATAAGAGTCAGAGCTTAACACAGCTTTGGAAGACAGAAGCGATAGGTAACATACCTTCGGAGTTTCCGAAATCATTGGCGAAAGTGTCAACCAAGAACTACAGAAGTTGGCGTCTAGAATATACGAGAATGGCGCTATACCATTAGATACAACGCTGAAGATATAAGCAGATACTTGCGAGGCCTATCACACAATGAGCTTAACACCTCACGTATGGAATTTGTCGACAGGAATAATATATATAGAGGAATGGAATAGATAATAGAGGATACGATAGATGGCGATCATTTTGACAGTCAGAAGGCTAATAGCATGAGAGGGCGGTACGTCTGATATTGTGACTGATGAGAGAAACAAAACTTGGAAAATAAAATGGCCACATTCATAGGCCCTGTAGACCTAGGAAAAGCATCCGGAAATGTAAAATTCTGCAAAATGTTCGAAATATTGAGCAAAATAAGAGTAAGTTGCAAAGAAAGACGGGTAATACGTGGCATGACCAAGAACAAAATGCTGTCCCATCGTCCTACCAAAGTATTTGGTATGTTCCATTCTTCACCGATTCTGCTGAGAACCTCATCATTTCTTTTCTTATCAGTCAATCTAATTTTCGACATTCTTCTCTAGCACCACATATCAAACGCTTCGATTCTCTTCCGTCCCGGTTTTCTCACTGTCCATGTTTCACTTTCACAGAATACTGTGCTCAAAACTTGACGGGTAGACTTTGGGAAAGTCACCCAGAACTGTGGGTCAGGGGAAACTTACTGTACGAGATGAGAAGGGAAGACTAATTGTTGAGGACTGCATCGGACGAGATTTGAAAACCTAAGAGCTTAAGACAAGGTGATATGCACGACAGAGATTACTGCTAAAACATTGATCACAAGTTATTAAGAGTGAGAAGGTAAGCACATTGTACATAACAGAGGTGGGATGGGGCGGTGAAAAATAGATGGGAATGACAATGAAAGATGCAGGAAACTGAAACGGAGTGAAGCAAAGAGTAGTTACAGTGATAGAAAGCTGGATGGCGAGAACCAAGGACACGTTGTACAGTTAGTTCTCACCTACGGAGTCCTGAGATACTGGTGTCTGGGGGAGGAATCCAGGTGGTGAAACAGGCGCTGGTGTCACGAATGTCACGTTGTAGAGCACGCTCTGCAACAGGATATTGTGAGTTACCAGTATACCCTCAGCCTATGCCCATTCATCCTAATTGATAATGTGATGGTAGTCATGCCTATGTAGAAGGCCAAACAGTGTTTACGCAGTAGCTGGAATATGACTTGTATCTTTTCGCAGCTGGCTCTCCCTTTGATATAATATGTTTTGCCAGTTACAGGGCTATTGTAGGAGGACACACTCTTGTTAACTCGAGATCAATGTTTTAGCAGTAATCTCTGTCTTGTATTACCCTATCTTCCACCTTTAAGCTCCCTGGATGCGGTCCCCAACATTCCTTCTCATCTTGTACGGTAAGTCTCCTCTGACCCGCGGTTCTGGGTGACTTTCCCAAAATCTACCCCTTTTCCCCCTTTTCCTAGACCTGTCCAGTCCTTTTCCTTAACCCTTCTTCCTTCCGTTTCAACCCTTTTACCTGCAGAAGGAGCCACTGGCTCCGAAAGCTTGCCAATCACAACAGTTTCTATGTGTGTTCTGCCGCTGCTTCGTGAGTCGATTCTTTTATCTATCCTATTAAATAATTTTATCAATGATTGTTTGATTTCGTTGTTACAAAACTGACAGTTGATGTTAGTTGACTTCGTTTGGCCGTGAACATCCTCTTTGAATGTTCTTCTCTACTCTTTATGTTCTCTTTCATTTTTCCATTATGAGTTAGTTTGTCCTTGGTTAAAATGGCTCTGAGCATTACAGGACTCAACTTCTGAGGTCATCAGTGTCCTAGAACTTAGAACTACTTAAACCTAACTAACCTAAGGACATCACACACATCCATGCCCGAGGCAGGATTCGAACCTGCGACCATAGCAGTCTCGCGGTTCCAGACTGCACCGCCTAGAACCGCACGGCCATTTCAGCTGGCTACTTTGTCCTCAAGGTAGCAGAATTCTTTCAGTTCGTCTTGATCCTCGTCTACAATTCTGACAAGTTGAACACTGATCTGATTTCTGCTAGACATCATTAATTTAATCTTTCTTTGGTTTAGTCTTAATTCATAGAGTCTACCCATTAGATTGTTCATTCTACTCAACATCTCCTACTGTTACCTCTGACTTCCATTGAGAACGGCAATGACATCAGCTATTCGTGTCACTGATAACCTTTCAACATGAATTTTAATTCCATTTCTGAACCCCATTTTTAATTCCGTCATTGCTTCTTCGATGTACAGATTGAATCGTAGGGGCGATTAGATGTATGTCTTTTACTTTTCCTAACCTAATCTGTTTGTTACTGGTCTTCCTACTTTATCCTCTTGTTTGATGTACAAATTGCACGTAACCCTTCTTTCCCTAGAGGTTACACCCATTTTCCTTAGAGTTTCGGAAATCCTGCAACATTTTAAATTATCGTACGATTTTTGTCTAACTACAAATCCTACGGACATGCCTAGATTTTCCTTAAGTCTCGCTTTAATCATCAATCGCCAACTGAGAAGTCCTTCGCTGATGCCTTTATCTTTCCTAAAACCAAATTGATCGTCATCTAGCACTTTCTCAATCTGCTTTTTCCTCTTATATACATATTCTTGTCAGCAACTTGAGTGTGGGAGCTCTTTAGGTAATTGTGCGGATGTCCTCGGACTTATGTGTCCTTGAACATACAGAACTATGCGAATGATATTCTCAAGAGATACTGATTGTTTATCTGGAGAACCAGTTCGAATAATAATTTGGCTTCCAAATTTCTGAACAATTTTCGAAATTCCTAAGAACTCTTCCACATGCCTTCCACATGATTTGATCGTGAGTCTTCCTGACCCCTGTTTGTTTCTGTGGGCTGCAGAGCTAGGCATCTCGACGGCCGCTGCTTCCCGTGAAGTCTCACGAGGCCACCTGAGGACAGAGCAGCGTCGACCTGACCGCCGCAGGCAAAAGCGACTCCCGCCGCTGAACACCACAGAACGCCGCTCAGTGCCCCAGCTGATTCTGGTCCTACACTATGCTGCTTGTGGCGTGGTGTCAGTGGTAGCCACAGATCTCAACCCAGGTTACATCGGTCTGTCTGAGATGGCTGGTGAACTCAGCTCTCTGTTGTCTCCACCCCAACCCGTGGCTATACATTCTGCAGTCGTTGCCCTACAGCCAGATGCCAGTGTAATGTGTCGGTACGATGCTCTCAAGTCCCTCATGCCGATGATTCGTTTTTTTTACAGAGTAGTTAAGATGCACGTTCTTTGGACTTTCTCTTTTGCGATTTGCGCTGAGTAATTCCAATAGCATTAGGAACAGAACAAACATCGTGTACACACATCATTCTCCATCTGTAGCAATGTCTTTTTTGTACTGAAAATAGGCTCGCATAAGAACAAAATGCCAAAAATCTGGCACGGGCATAAAAATAATGCAGTATTTTTCTTAAAGACGTTGTATCTGCCATTAACTGTAACATTATTTGTTTTCACGACTACATTTTCGATCCTGTGCCCTTTATACAGCTATACAACAATAACCGAAAAGTGAAGTGCAGATGGCATGTATAGAACGCCACTATCCTCCCATACATGAGGCAGTTATATTACAAAAAATGCTAAAAACAGCACATCACTTGCATCGGGCCACTGGAGGTGTCAAAATTTACGAATCTTCTGACGTGTGTATATCTCACTGTTGTCTCTGTATGTTGAGTCTCCTAACTGCGAGTGTACATCAACTTTAGATGAGCGTAAAGATCATAGTTATGCCATAAGATAAATTTATTGTTACTGGTGTTAACTTCACTAACATGAATACCCTCAAATCACTGTTCATGTTGTTTATACGACAACTGAGGTGGTTGGTGGGGAACATACTCACATGTCGTTTCTTCTTTGCCCTTAGCAGTGATTGTACATGCCACAGTAAACGTTTTATACCAGAGTATATTAATATCGTGTTTACATTTGTTAACAAAATTTGGCATTCTGTTTACGATACAAGCATTTGGTGTAAAGAAATAAGATAAGACATTTCTTTATTGTGATAGTGCGTAATAGTACATATGGTATCCATCGTCAAAGGCTTACAGTAGCTTGACTGCTCATAAAAACATGGCAATAATAATTATATATATATATATATATATATATATATATATATATATATATATATATAATTTCACATGTGTATTCTTTGTACCACATTAACATCACAAAGATATAAATCGCATTCACAACAACTTTCGTACATGAATTGATCCGGTGGACAAATAAAAAGAAAAAGGAGTACAAAAAAAGAGATAAAAACATGTGATGGGATACATGTCACACATTACAGAACATTATGTGTATCATCATGTAATTGTAAAATGTACTGTTAATATGTAAGGTACTGTACCAGTACCAATGTAGTCATACATTTCCATGGTCCTTAGAAAGTTTAGGCCGAGAATGGCTTTTTCAGCTACACTTGCAAAACACCTTATTCAATTTTTTACTGAATTACTAAAATATATTACTTATGTTAAAATAAATACATCCTAAATATAAAAACGTTTGTGAGTGGACATAATTCTTCCTCATTTCCATACATATCATACAACTCACGGCACGGGAAACGTCATAAAGACTACTCATATTAAAAAACCAGCATAGACACGATTCTGTGCAAATCGTTACGTCCTATGCTTGTCAGTAAGTCAAAGTCAAATAGCCAAACTATACATTCTCATTTGTGTTACTTTGTATTATTAGCACATAAAACAGACTGGAATTTATCTCGATGTCTCTTATTTCTTAAATCTGTCTTATTGTTGGGGAAGCTGTGTGGGTGATTTTTGAAATAGTTGTATATTTCCACTTCTTCAGGTATTTTGATACTTCTACCATTAGGTTAATTTTTATTACTGGATCTACGTTAGGTGATGGTACTCCTCTCTCTTTGCTTGATGTGCTCTTTAAATTTTCCGCTGGAATATGAGCTTTGTAACGTCCGGTCAAGGTGTCCGTGCTGTAACTCATACGATTACTGACATAGTGTTTTGATCTAGTTTCAAAAGGTAAATGCTACCTGCATACACTTTGTGGGGGCAGAAAGTGAAAGCTGTGCTTCTACAGAAATCTGATCCACTGGCTTGTTCACCAGTCCGTCGTCTCCCGTCTTGTGCAGAACTGCAGGCCCAGGCGGCTGTTTACCGGGAACGCCTCTCCAGCTTCTGGCGGGACTTGGCGCAGCTGCTCTCACTCGGCGCGACGCACGCCTCGCAGCTGTTGGTTCCCCTCGCATTCGAACGTATGGTAAGTGGAGTTTTTTCCTCCTCTTATAAACTGTATTATACGTACAGGGGATGAGAAAATGACACACACCACCTAGTCTGTTCTTGGGGAGTGTTTCCCAGTTTACCTTCTTCACACTGTAGCTATCTTTGGCTCTCCAGTTCTAATACTAACCATCTGGAAGAATTCTGAACCAACCTCTACTTCTGTGAGCCTTTTTGGGCTAAGATACAGGGATGCTAAGCTCGGAATGGTTAGAGATCGAAGAAAATCGTCTGTATCTTACTTTTCTCGTATTTGCTAGCTACTTCTTTTACAGATTCAGATAACTTTGCATCCAGTCCTGCTTTACAAGCTGAAGCATATTAGCTTCATATTTAGTGGAGAGTGGTCTAGAGTCTCAGTGTGGCATTTCAAGTCTCCATCAGAATTTTATCTTCCTAAGAATCTCTAATCCATATGGGAGGCCTATAAAATTACTTATGCTCAACATGGAGGTTCGTCAACTTCAAATCTCGTAATGAACCTGTATACATACCACATAATTTATACAGTTCGTTACAACTGCTCAAACTCTTCCCACCTTAACATTCACGTGACCATTTCCCACGACTTCATGATCAGACGATAGCGCAGCTGACACTTGTGGCTCGACGCCATTGGTGGCCCCCTGTGCTCACCACTGCCAGCCAGCACGGCAATGCCCCAGCCGCCGCAGCCACAGAGGACGCGCGTCAATAACGAAAACCTGCAGTTGGGGTCCACCAGTTAGCGCGTGTTGCGTCAGCGAGTGGCTTTGTTAAAGGCACTGTGCTACTACAGTCACAGGCGGAATATCTGGTGAATGCGTCAAGGCCAATGAAAATCTGTGCCAGACTAACGTGAAACCGGATGCTGCTTTCTGAGAGCATTCATCTTAGTCGTTAGCCTTTCTGCACGTGTCTCGTGGCCTAACTCGAACCATTATCGAGTTTGAATTCTCTGTCTATGATTCATGAACACTACCACCAGTGATTTTCACACTACCGAGAATAACAGCTATGTGGTCTTAACACATACACTGGACTCGCATTCGGGAGGACGACGGTTTAATCCCGTGTCCGGCCATTCTGATTTAGGGCATAGCCGATTTCCTTCCCCATCCTTCCCTAATCCGATGAGACCGATGACCTCGCTGTCTGGTCTCCTTCCCCAAACAACCCAACCTCAACACATAAAATGGCCACTGTGCATTATGACTGTTTGGATTCTGACAGTAGTATACATGGAAAGCAAAAGGACGCAGTATGATCTGTGTCTTTGTGTAAGTTTTTGTGGCGTATGTAGCAATGTGCCGGTCCCTAAAGTATCGTGTGAGCCTCATTTTGGATCCTTTGAGAAGAGAATTAGGCGATACCTGTTTTGTTGTTGTTGTTATGGTCTTCAGTCCTGAGACTGGTTTGATGCAGCTCTCCATGCTACTCTATCCAGTGCAAGCTTCTTCATCTCCCAGTACCTACTGCAACCTACATCCTTCTGAATCTGCTTAGTGTGTTCATCTCTTGGTCTCCCCCTACGATTTTTACCCTCCACGCTGCCCTCCAATACTAAATTGGTGATCCCTTGATGCCTCAGAACATATCCTACCAACCGATCCCTTCTTCTGGTCAAGTTGTGCCACAAACTTCTCTTCTCCCCAATCCTATTCAATACTTCCTCATTAGTTATGTGATCTACCCATCTAATCTTCAGCATTCTTCTGTAGCACCACATTTCGAAAGCTTCTATTCTTCTCTTGCCCAAACTATTTACCGTCCATGTTTCACTTCCATACATGGCTACACTCCATACAAATACTTTCAGAAATGGCTTCCTGACACTTAAATCTATACTCGATGTTAACAAATTTCTCTTCTTCAAAAACGCTTTCCTTGCCATTGCCAGTCTACATTTTATATCCTCTCTACTTCGACCATCATCAGTTATTTTGCTCCCCAAATAGCAAAACTCCTTAACTACTTTAAGTGTCTCATTTCCTAATCTAATTCCCTCAGCATCACCCGACTTAATTCGACTACATTCCATTATCCTCGTTTTGCTTTTGTTGATGTTCATCTTATATCCTCCTTTCAAGACACTGTCCATTCCATTCAATTGCTCTTCCAAGTCCTTTGCTGTCTCTGACAGAATTACAATGTCATCGGCGAACCTCAAAGTTTTTATTTCTTCTCCATGAATTTTAATACCTACTCCGAATTTTTCTTTTGTTTCCTTTACTGCTTGCTCAATATACAGATTGAACAACATCGGGGAGAGGCTACAACCGTGTCTTACTCCCTTCTTAACCACTGCTTCCCTTTCATGTCCCTCGACCTGTTTTAGTGAACTGAAAAGGTTCTGGGTAGATTAAATCTTTTTCCTATAAATATTACGGATGTTTACTGGATGGTAATTTCAACGATTGACAGTAGCGGGTTCCGTATTTAAGAATGGTTTCTGCCGACATCGTATCATGTCCTGTCATTGCATCTTGTTTTTGTTACCATCATCTATGCATTTCACTGCAGCAAAGGCAATTTACCTGATACGTATCCAATATTTTGTAGAGTTACTACCTCATAGCTTGCGAGAACATTTAATGGATGACTTCTTTATTACATTAGCGGTGCAGCTACGCTTCGTTGATCATACACTGCACCTGCTTAGGAAAAGTGTAATTGCGAAAAGTTATTCCGTGAAACCAGTGTTGTACAGATAGTTTCGATTTAAAGACACACTTTGCTTTCTGAATGAAACTTAAGTCTTCAGACAGCTGCAGCAGTCCTGAGGTATTCGTATTCGAGATAATTCCTCTCGTGGCTCTTCACTACAGCCCTGCAGAGTAGTACGGCAAAGCGTGCTGTGGCCCAGGTAACGACGCAGCTTACGATTTTGACCCTGGTAACTGGGCTCTCACATAATACTGTGAACAAATATGTATGTATGTATGGTCAGAATAGTTCAAATGGCTCTGAGCACTATGGGAC
This sequence comes from Schistocerca americana, assembly GCF_021461395.2. Taxonomy (NCBI): domain Eukaryota; kingdom Metazoa; phylum Arthropoda; class Insecta; order Orthoptera; family Acrididae; genus Schistocerca; species Schistocerca americana. The sequence continues at coordinate 95,083,888 of NC_060129.1, read as the reverse complement.
TTAACTTCTGAGGTCATCAGTCCCCTAGAACTTAGAACTACTTAAAGCTAACTAACCTAAGGACATAACACACATCTATGCCAGAGGCAGGATTCGAACCTGCGACCGTAGCAGTCGCGCGGTTCCAGACTGAAGCGTTTAGAACCGCTCGGCCACACCAGCCGGCATAGATTAGGTCTAGATGGCAGAAAGCGCAGTGGCGGCATGGCAAGGACGACGGATTCAACGTATTGGAGGGTGCAGATACAATGCACCACCTTCCAATTCACTGCTCCTGCACAACGAGGGAAATTCTGAATTTTATTTTTCGTTTTCTATACTGCTTATCGACGTACGGGTAAGAGTCGACTGCAGCCATGTGTCACCACTGCAGTGAGTTTGGGTTTGTCTCTGCGCTGCACCCCCTACTGTGTGGACTCGGCCCGTGTCGCTCGCTGGCCTCCCTCGCCCTGTGTTGTTGTCTGGCCTCCCTCGCCCTGTGTTGCTGTGACGCCCACAGCCGGGCTGGCAGAAGCACGGAGCGGCTCAGACCGCAAACGGGATGTTAGCTGCCCGCTGACCGCTAACCGCATGCTGTCACAGCGAGGACGTGACGCACGTCCCACACACACACACACGTAAACGCGTGCAGTATTCCTGGCGCACATCCGCAAAGCTCTACTTACGCAAATACGAATTGGAGGCGATAAATCGCGATCCCGTCTAGAACCGATCGGCCATGTATGTATGTATGTAAATTTAAAAAATATTGTATTCGAAAAGGATTTCTTTTTTTGTCTGGCTCCTGCCATCAATATAAAACTGATAAAGGAGGTATTTCATTCAAAAAATATGAAAAAGATGAACAACTGTATTGTGAAAACAACTGAAGGCTTTTTAATTTCCATTTTTTCTCGTATTTGTTATATACGTAACAGTTTTGTTATTTCGTAATTGATTCATTACAATATACACATTCTTTAGTGAATAAGGTAATTTTTTAATTTCCAATGTCTATTAAACACTTATTAGCAACTCAGAGAAAGAGAGAGAGAAGTTTTCAGTGTGTACATACTTAGAACAGCAAAAGCAATGGCAGCTCAAAAACAATACACACACACACACACACACTCACACACACACACGCACCACAAACATATAAAATACTTTCTTTACACGGATGCATATTTTATATGTTCCACACGAAGTATATACTCTGTCTCTCTCTCTCTCTCTCTCTCTCTCTCTCTCTCTCTCTCTCTCTCTCTCTCTCTCTCTCTCTCTCACACACACACACACACACACACACACACACACACACACGCACACACACATGTACGGACGCAGTGTGCAATGAAACATGCATAATCTCAAACATGCAGTCAGAACTGTGACAAACAGTTCATCAAACTATTCCACACACACCCAGTCAAGTGGAACACCTTTTTATCTTTTTACTAACAAATAAACCCACCCAGACATATCAGTAAATAGTCTGGGTGCAGCAGATTTCCACACCTATGCCCCCCGATGAACCACTTGTGATCGTGATAGGACACCCCCGCTTCCAGCTGGAATTGCAGTATATACCTCAGTATATAACCTCAATCGAAAGGTCTCCTGATAAGCATTTGTGGTGCAGCGCCAATGCCCTAAAGGAGGCACCTGTTGAAGTCCCTGAACGTGAAAGTCTTTCAGGCTGTGCAAATCACCGTGTTTGTCATGCAGACTTGTGGGATAGTCCAGCTCTACCTCTAGGACATATCCCTCACCAGCACCAGCAGCCACATATTTGATCTCTTTCCTCAGTCTGGTGATTTCCCCTTTGGACATCCATGAGAGCCCTTGAAAACGGAGACTTTGTTGCATGGTTTGCTTTGAGAGACAGTTTACATCCAGGTAAAGGATGAAACTGAAGTCGTGAGACAACCTGTACTCCACTCGATTATTTGCAAGTTATTTGCCTTGGCATAGCTGCGCACACATTGGCAAAGTCACTCGTGGACCGCATGTTCCAGGAAGACATGCATCTCAACGTTGGCAAGAATTCGCTGCTGGCTTGTGTCTTTCTTAACATGGCATCCCACGAAATCTCAGCCATATGCTACAGAACTTCTCGAAGATGTTGCCGGTCAGATGTACATTCGTGTTCATCATTTTACATGTTCTGATAAATCAGAGATGCCGATGTCCTGCTGTTCATTCACCAAGTGCCCGTTCTTTCCATTCATTATGAAAATGCCTCTTAGTTTACGAGCGAATCCAGATATTCGTATGGAAAGACCCCTTCTCCGTCACAAGTTGAAACTCTTGAAACTCTACATCATCGAGATATGTGGCTCCCTTTGCTGAGAATATCTCCAGGACGCGTTGGTTCAGCAAATTTCTAAAGAGACGTGAGCATGAAGCGTTGTGAATCCAGGAAGTGATGTGATCCCCTGTGAAGCGGCATGTATTTGCCAACGGTGTCAGCAATGACACTGATCTTATCATCCTACTACCCAGACTCGTCAAAGTGCTGAACTAGAAAGTGGGCATCATGCTGACCTAAATTGTGGAAAAGATGGCTGTGTGCTGTGGCAGTAGGTACTTACAGTTACATGGGTTGTCAGCTGCACTCTGGGACTTCCCCGTTACGTGGCAACAGTCTCTACAGGGAGCTTCCTCACCTCTGTCCAGTCACAGTCCCCAGATATAACGATCAGCTGCCTGCTTGCACAGTGCATCATTCTCCTTCACGTTGGTCATGAGGACGTTTTCACTATAAATGTTATAAACATCCCGGACAAGACTTTCAAGCTCAGTGAGCAGCCATCTCGCACTATTCCCTTGACATACGATTTTAATTTTAGTGCACAGAACTTTATGGCTAGCCACATATCGCATGCATCATTTTGTGACAGTGATATGGGAGGCAGAGGCACCACGTTCACACTGTACCACAGGAGCTAGGAGGCGCTCTAAATCGACGTAAACAACGAAGGGACAGAAGTGTTGGTGAGAGGCATTCTTAAACTTCGAGAACCGTTTATCCTTGATAAGCATTTCCACACCTATTGTTTCCTGGCTCTAGCAGCCAATCAGGTGTCTTTCAAGATACATGCTCTTGGTAAACGACTTGAGACATCTACAGCAAAAATATCATGCACCTTTTTTGTTTTCATTTCAGAGGAACGTAGGTGGGGCATGCATTTTATCCATACATTGTGTTGCTTATCGTCTTTAGAGATTAGCAGCACGTCTACACTTTTTGGATGTTTCTCGGCTAATATGGACAAGAAGAGGGGACCACCTAATTTACGCTCGACTTCTTTGTCGATGTACCACACATCGTGTTAATGTTTGTCTTCTTCTTATGGCTTTCCTACATTCGGCCATAAATGAGAAATTAGAACGTCAGTGGACATCTGGTGTTTGTTGTGTATCTGTATGCCCTGTATTTTTTGGTTAATTTCTATCGCTAGCGAGAAGCAACCATGGAAATCAATTTAAATTCCTCTCGTCATGATTCTGGGCATTAGGACATGCTTTTGGTTAGCAGTATATACTTTTGAAGATAGATGTAACTGGACCTGACAATAAGTTGATCAAAATCTTATGAACATAAATCAAGGCAGAGCGTACAGCTGAGTGTCTTACAGGACCCCCTTTCCTGCACCTCAGAAAAGTGACTCAGTATGACCACTCTGGTATCGAGTCACCCCATGATGTCACGACAGCTCTCCCCCTAACTTGGACAATGCTCTTCTCCTCGACAACACGTCGAACTCCTAATAACTCTGCACACAAGAAGGAGAAAGAGACGCAGTTGATAAGTATCTAAGGAAGGAGAAATAAAAATCCGTATTCGTATAATAATAGTAATAAATTCTGAGTACTTACAAGCAAAACTGTTGTTGTGTTCGTTACTGGAATGCTCTTCCAGCAACTCATCATCAGTGGGCATGTTTGTCATTAAGGGCGTATCCCACATGGGTACTAGAGGAGGTGTATGACGTCGGCAGGGGAATGTGTCTGAAAGAATATGGACAAACCCAAACGAAAACACAGGTGCAAAAGAACTAGTAGCTGGTGGTCGCGTCAAAACAGCGATAATCGCATTGAGTACAAACTAGACCATCTCAAAAATAACAAACAAAACATTTAATACTGTAGAATAAGCGATATCTGCCTCTGAACGATCGAAGTCGTTCCCCAGAGATCATCATCATCGCCATCATCATTATCAGCTGCTGGGTTCAGATCCCACAGCGAGTAACGCCTGCTGACAGCTAGAAAAGAAGAAGTAGAACCCATAAGGATCACTTACACTACTAGCCATTAAAATTGCTACACCAAGAAGAAATGCAGATGATAAACGGGTATTCATTGGACAAATATATTAATCTAGAACTGACAGTGATTACATTTTCATGGAATTTCGGTGCGTAGATCCTGAGAAATCAGTACCCAGAACAACCACCTCTGGCCGTAATAACGGCCTTGATACGTCTGGGCATTGAGTCAAACAGAGCTTTGATGGCGTGTACAGGTATAGCTGCCCATGCAGCCTCAACACGATACCACAGTTCATCAAGAGTAGTGACTGACGTATTGTGACGAGCCAGTTGCTCGGCCACCATTGACCAGACGTATTCAATTGGTGAGAGATGTGGAGAATGTGCTGGCCAGGGCAGCAGTCGAACATTTTCTGTATCCAGAAAGGCCCGTACAGGGCCTGCAACATGCGGTCAGGAGTTGTCCCGCTGAAATGTAGGACTTCGCAGGGATCGAATGAAGGTAGAGCCACGGGTCGTAAGACATCTGCAATGTAACGTCGACTGTTCAAAGTGCCGTCATTGCGAACAAGAGATGACCGAGACGTGTAACCAATGGCACCCAATACCATCACGCCGGGTGATACGCCAGTATGGTGATGAAGAATACGCGCTTCCAATGTGCGTTCACTGCGATGTCGTCAAACACGAATGCGACCATCGTGATGCTGTAAACAGAACCTGGATTCATCCGAAAAAATGACGTTTTGCCATTCGTGCACCCAGGTTCGTCGTTGACTACACCATAGCAGGCGCTCCTGTCTGTGATGCAGCGTCAATGGTAACCGCAGCCACGGTGTCCGAGCTGATAGTCCATACTGCTGCTAACGTCATCGAACTGTTCATGCAGATGATTGTTGTCTTGCGAACGTCCCCATCTGGACATGGCTGCACGATCCATTGGAGCCATACGGATAAGATGCCTGTCATCTCGGCCGGCCGCCGTGGCCGTGCGGTTCTTGCGCTGCAGTCCGGAACCGCGGGACTGCTACGGTCGCAGGTTCGAATCCTTCCTCGGGCATGGGTGTGTGTGATGTCCTTAGGTTAGTTAGGTTTAAATAGTTCTAAGTTCTAGGGGACTTATGACCTAAGATGTTGAGTCCCATAGTGCTCAGAGCCATTTATACTATTTGAACCTGTCATCTCGACTGCTAGTGATACGAGACCGTTGGGATACAGCACGGCGTTCCGTATTACCTTCCTGAACCCACCGATTCCATATTCTGCTAACAGTCATTGGATCTCGACCAACGCGAGCAGCAATGTCGCGATACGATAAACTGCAATCGCGATAGGCTACAATCAGACCTTCATCAAAGTCGGAAACGTGATGGTGCCCATTTCTCCTCCTTACACGAGGCATCATAACACCGCTTCACCAGGCAACGCCGGTCAACTGCTGTTTGTGTATGAAAAATCGGTTGGAAACTTTCCTCATGTCAGCACGTTGTAGGTGTCGCCACCGGCGCCAACATTGTTTGAATGCTCTGAAAAGCTAATCATTTGCATATCACAGCATCTTCTTCCTGTCGGTTACATTTCGCGTCTGTAGCACGTCATCTTCATGGTGTGGCAATTTTAATGGCCAGTAGTGTATAAACAAAAACACTGTAGAAAATATGTATACTTGCTTTCATCCTCAGCCAAGCTGACCATGATGAATGACATCACACCGTCGTCGGTAAACAGTGAGAACAGTGCGGCGTCATCATTGTTATCCAACGTGCGTGGCCATGACTGCAGTCACCATCGTCGTCACGGATACCGCACGAGCGCTTGACTCCGATATCAGGGCTGGCTGGCAGTCGGAGAGAGAGAAAGACTCGGGTCGCCCTCCGCAGGGCTGTTTACAAACCCCTTCAGCCACGCAGCGTGCGCTGATCAGCAATTCAAGTCGCAGTTCATCACGCTTCTTCTCTCCCCACTAACATTACTTACACATAGCGCATTGCGACAGTGCCCAGCGTGTTGGTACACATTTGAACATGCCTCTCTCAACTTGCTACTACTCTCATTAATTACCAAGCGTGGACGCAAGGCAGCACAAACGGGTTTATTTCTCGTAAGAAGAAGAACTTCCACATATTAAACGAGTGGGATTGTGCTGTGACAGAAATGCACGAAATGGAATATGCTGGCTACAAGTAGCTGCTGATCGGTTACGTTTTGAGTGACACATTGCAGAAACTTGGGAAATCATCTCGACAGTTCTCCAAAAAGAGTGTAGATGTCACTTGGTAAATAAACGTAGCTGACAAAAGAACTGTAAAAAATGAGCTCGGGAGTATCTAAATAAATACAAAAATTTTATTAAGAAAATAATATTTGCACATATCTGCAACACAAGTAAATCCGTTTTTCTCTCCACCACCGTGCACTTGCCTAAGGTGTCTGACTGACATACAGTTGAATGATTCCAAATTCAGGATGGCAGTGTTCTTGAAAATATCCCACATTCTTGCACCACCTCACGACCTTTGACGTGCATGACGCTCTCTCTGTGATCACAGTTTCGGAGTGATGTCAGCATATCCTCACAGGTCATTCCTGTATCGTGGCGGCTACTGCGATAGTGGAATCGAGTCAATCACGCTACTGTCTTCCAAGACATGTCACACCTCATTGTTCTGAGCAGCTGGGCAGAAGTGACAACTGTGTAGAAACTTGTCGAAACACAGACTGAGTCGATGTGTGTGACAACAGCCGCACCTTTAATCATCTTTAAACATGAAGCGGCCGCACTCGTCGTGGAGGCCTCGCCCGTGAGCACCAATGTTGTACCAGGAGACAGGCAGCTTGGACCCTGGCAAGCAGGTCTTCAGCTGTATCTACAGGTGTTTTGTACATAACCTCAGAGAATGAGGTCTAGGGTTGTAAGATCCAGCGATCGCAATGGCCATCAGAGAGGACCCCCCCCCCCCCTTTCCAGTCCTACAATGAGTGTGAGTATTCTTCAGGTGCTTGCAAACATTAACATCAAAGTGGAATGATCTTGGATAATGCCCGAAAATACCTTGACAGAATCTTTGCTGTTGGCCTCCGATATGGGTGGCGTGGGTGTTGTCCTCATTCTGGATCTGCCTGTTTGGCTTTTGAAAACAACATCACGCATGAATGAGGCCTCATCCACAAACAATACAAACTGTATGAAGTTGGACAGTACAGCGCTGTGAACGATACTGGATTGACACAAGCAGACATAGGGCTCAAAATCCGTTCGTCGCAGTGCTTGCACATTTCATCTTTGATTACTCATTGTGCGCTGTACACAGCAACACACCTCACCATGAACACGACACAAGCTATCTGATGCAATGGACAGCTGACAGCAGGGTCAGTGGTGTGCTTGCGGCACAGGTTAATGCGCCACTGCGATGCTTGACTGCTACGAGCCTAGTTGTGCACAGTAGGTCCGTTTGGTGGTCAGGTGTGTACACTGTTTATCAGCTGCTACTGTTCGAGTGCACAACGGACACCCGAGATCTTTGCAAGGGTGTGAAGAACTGCAGGCATCATTGCAATACATGCATTCATTCAGACTGACAGTCGTTACTTTGAAGAATTGCTATGAGCTACATTGTTGTTAGGTGGTGTATGCTGTGTATGTCCTTAACACAATAAATATGCACTTTCGAGTATTGGTTCCCTATCTCAATATAATCTATTGTGGAACCACTGTCACCTGTTTCAGTGTGACCCAAAAGGATTGGAGACTCCACGTACAGAGAACAAGAACAGTTCTGTCCCACTTCCCTCAGACACACCCATGTCTGTGGTGAGCACTCACCTTCCAGAACAACATACTGGGTGATGCTAGGGTAGATAGAAGAAAGGAAAACAGAATGGGCAAGTGCGAGAGGGACTCACGCACTAAGGGTTCTGTACAAACTCCCAATAGTGGGAATCGAGATTCCCAATGATTTTTACCTGTTATCGACACTTTGTAACTTTACTGGCAAGATACTGGTCCCAGGAATACCAAGATCGGTTCAAAAATTCTACGTTATTTCCTCAGCCCAGCCCAAACAAACAAGAACAAGCAAGCAGTGGACTTTAGTTTATGTATGTAGGGAGAGAAGATTTAATAACACATTTCTGTTTACGTACTAAATCATGAATGCAACATACATTTTAAGTTTGGATGCAGTAATGTTCATATGTTATACTTTCAACAGGTGGTGAATACAATGTATGTCCAAATCGAAAACGACATTTTTATGTGATATAATTACAAGTTGACAAGTTTCAGATTTTTTGCTTTACTTGCACCGGAAAACTTAGTTGTTGCCAAATCTCATGATTCCAAGTCAATGGAGGGCACCCTATAGGCTTCGATGAGTGAGTTTTCGATTATCAAAACACGAGACACAAACGGCCGTCCGTATCTGTTGACTGGAGTGAGTTATAAGCTTACAGTTTTTACGCCGCCAAGGGTCCATATACCTTTGTATGTCACATAATTTGAACATGATACCCAGAACGTATCCAGAGAAAAAGATTCCTAACAGATGGACAGACAAATAGACAGACTGATAAAAAATAACACGAAAAGTATTTTCTAGAGTTATATAGTTACCAATTATGGATTTTAAGACTTTGTCCTTTATTTGCACTGTGAAATCTGGCTTCTTCCAAAATGTCATGATTCTAAATCAACACGGAGCACCTTATGGATTTTTGTGAGTGATTTTTCAAGTATGAAAATATGTAATTTAAATGGCCATATCTTTATTGCCGTGACTTAGAAACCTACAATTTGTACAACGCCAAAGGAACATAGACCTTAATATGTGATATAAATGTGAACTTCGTACCCCAAAAATGGTCCAGAAAAAATGATCTTAACGCTCGGACAGTCAATACATTCCTTCAAATCTGCAATATTCGAGACGTGTTCAGATACAGACGACATCGTGTTAGATGACGAGCAACAAACGCAAATTTTCGGCAAAAGCGATGAGCCAGGCAATAGACAAACGATACAAAATTTTGAGTCAAACTGACATTTCCCGTGTGCACAACTAACTCAGATAATGTTTCAGATATGGAGCGGCTGATGTCTATCGTTGCGTTTGTAGAAGGTCATAACATGTGTTCAGGTTTCTCACATCGTTGGTAACGAGTAGGATTTTGACGGATTTGTCAACAGTCTGGCCATTCTATTTTCGAAAATCGTTCAAAAGTTTGAATAGAATCTCGTCAGAGCTCCAGCCACGCCATGTGGCTTTACACGTAGGAACTCGACGCTGCTGGCAGCTGCAGAACATTTCAGTTGGATGCATCGTCACGGGAGTATACATTCATACATTCAGACGTCTGTAGTGTCAACTACCAAGAAATATCTGCACCTCTCTTATCGGATGTCACAGTTTGAGTAATGTATTTATTTAATAAAACCCCACTAGGCATCTGCTGTGCATTAATGTTTTTATGCCTGCACAAAACTGAATGTACTACACTCATGCGCTGGCAGTAATTTCAGTGTCATGTAATAGTGCTACATTTAACTGTATATTAAGACAGGCTGCTGCTTGTGGATGTTATGAAAGTAATTTGAACTATTTTCTGTGTGTCTCAGGGTAACCACGCAAGTGATCAGCAACTCCACGGTTGGATTAAGGACATGGAACGTGTGAAAGACATGCTGCGCACGAAATTAACTGGATGGGTACATGACATGCAATTAGCCAGCAAACAGGTGGAGCACTACGAGGTGGAAGAAGACAAGGACAGGCCAGGGCACTTGATAATCAGGTATAAACCAGTGTACACTCAAATGTCTGTCGTACTCACTATGGTTTATTTGAGTTTATCTCACTTTTATCCATGGAAGTATGCATTAAAGTTATAGAAAACACAGGGATCATATAATTCAAAATGGAGTAAATAACTAGCATTAATAGACAGTAGTGAAGGACATGGTTACAGAAACTCGTGATTTACAAAGGTTTTTGACTCCGTTTAGCCTTCGATTTTTTGATTTGCGAGCGAGAGGAAAGCGGAATAGTCTCTCGAGTGTTTGACATATGGGGCTGTGGAATGGAGTAGTGTAGGAGATGTGTTGGCACTATGGAGTGTGACCAGGTGGCTTCCTATGTGGGAATGGGCAAGCTCCCAGCAGGCACCCCAGGTCTTGTGGCGGTGTTCTTGGATTCTTTTAGGAGGCTTATTGTGAGGTAGCTATGGAGGTGGAAGACGTGGAATAGGATGGACAATTAGACTCAGCCGTGATTGCTATCAATTGGATGAAAGACTTCTGCAGTTATATCTGAAGAGGTCGGTAGGGGAGCTACTTTGGGATGAGTGTGTCTGGGAAATGGACTAGGTCTTCTGAAACGAAGGTGAACAACCGACATCCACAGTTAAGTTCATCATGAGAACTGATGTGGGTAAACAGCTGTGGAGAGGCAGTGGTCAGTGTGAGGAACGAAATTATGTGCTATAGGATGATGACAGAGACAGGCAGTAGGACAGATCACGGTCAGGGTGGTAAAATACACACTCAGGATAAAGTATTATGCAGGGTGATTGAACATGATTTGTAGCCAACTGGAGCTGTTTTTGAGGAACGGTATTGTTACTCCGCAATGTTTATTGTGTGGGGATTTTTGGTTTGCTACTCCACATCTGTCATCAGAACTGTGAGTGGGTTACCGGTTCACTGTGTACGGACACATGCAGATAGTGTGACGGGATAAAACTATCGACATTCGGTCAGGCAGTGGGAATGAAGGTAACAGTGGTTGGGAAGGTGAACTGAAAATCGGAGATGCGTAGATTTGAGGACAGGGGTGCACTACACAAAGGAAGCAGCTGATCGGATAGCAGAGTACTTGTGGAGCGCACATGGGGGGTTTCAGGCTAGCCAGTAGTTTGAGGTACTCTCATGAACACTCGCCAGTTGGTACACATTTAGGGAAATCAGATAGCTTTCAGAGTAAAGTCAGTTCGACTCTGAAACTATTATCAGTCAACTGTCGAAGTATTTGTAACGTAGTTCCCAAATATGCTCTCCTCCATGAACGTTCTCAGCCTCAAATTATTCTTGAATTGAGAGCTGGCTAAGACCCAAAGTAAAAAAACTCTGAGATATTTAGCGAGTCGTGGAATGTTTATCGGAAAGACATATTCGACGCCGTAGGAGGGGAAGCGTTCATTGCAGTTGACAAAAAATATTCTCTTTACTGAGGTTGAATTTGAGTGCAATAGTGAAGTTACGTGGTCGCACATAACAGGACTAGGTGAAACCATATCAGTTGTTGGATGTTTTTACCACGCACCCGACTGCGCTGGGACAGATTTTGAGCCATTCAAAGAATCAGCATTGCATAAATATCCAGATCACGGGACACTAGCTGGCGGTGACCTTAACCTACCGAGTATAGACTGGGACGTCTATGGATTCACTGCAGGTCGTGCACACAGACGGTCTTGTAAAGGACTTTTGAACACGTTTTCCGAAAACTGTGTTGAGCAGCTAGTTCGTCAGCCAGCACAAACAGGCAGGACCTTATCGATGGCGTCACCATAGAGATGGGGATTAGTGATCATGATGTCATCATAGCGTCTATGGTTACGAAAGTCAGTAAACCAGTCGAGAACGCTAGGAGAGTTGATATGTAGTTGTCAGCGTCTCACTTAGACAATAAAATACAATAATTTAATTCCAGAATTATGGCCATAGAGGAATTATGGCTAAAGTTTAAAGAGACTGTAAATCGTGATCCGGAAAGTATGCGCCTACTAAGTGGATCAAAGGCGGAAAAGACTCATCGTGCTTTAATAACAAAATTCGGAAAATGCTGAGGAACGAAATGCTGTTACATTCTCGGTTCAAAAGAGAACGCGAAAATGAGGACAGCAAGATTTGTAGAGATTCGTGCGTCTGTGAAAAGATCTGTGCGCGAAGCATACAACAGCTACCACCGGAGAACCGGAAAAAGTTTTGGTCTTCTGCAAAATCGTTAAGCGGATATAACGCTTCGATTATAGTCACACGTTGACCAGTCTGCTTTGGCGCTAGAATATTCCAAAAGGAAGGCAGAAGTTAAAAATTCCTCGTTTAAGAAATCGTTCACGCAGGAGAACGGTACAAACGTACCGTCGTTTGACCATCGCACAGAGTCCCGTATGGGAGAGAAACAGCTGAAACAGCTGAAAATAAATAAGTGGCAATGCCTAGGTGGAATGCCAATTTGGTTTTACAAAGAGTAGTGTGCGGCACTGGCCCCTTACTTAGCTTGCATTTACCGCGAATCTTGCGATCAGCGCTAAGAACCAAGTGCAAGTGAAGAAAGGTAAAAGAACGGACCGAGAAAATGGCAGGCTAATATCCCTAACACCTGTTACCTACCGAATCCTTGAACATATTCTCAGTTCGAACATAATCAACTTTCTTCAGACTAAGGAGCTTATGTGCACAAATCAACACGGTTTTGGTAAGCATCGCTTCTGGGAAAGTCACCTTTTCCTTTTCTCGCATGATGCACTGAGAGCTATGGATGAAGGGCAACAGGCAGATTCCATATTTCTAGATTTCTCGAAAGCATTTGACACGGTGTCCCATTGTGGGGTGCTAACGCAAGGACGAGCATATGGAATAAGTTGAGTGACTGCAAGTTGACACAAGATGACAAAATTTCTAGTTGGTGTGATGAATGGCAGGTGGCTCTTGCTGTAGACGAAAGCGGATGAGTGGCAAAAACGAACCCGCAATATCCGGATAAGGCACTCCAAGTGTCCTGCTTGCCACAGTCACTTCGTTGAAATATCTGGACGTAATGTTGCGAAGCGAGATGAAATTGAATAAACGTGTGAGGATTCTGGTAGGAAAGGCGAACGGTCGACTTGGGTTTATTGGGAGAGTTTTGTGAAAGTGTGGTTCGTATGTAAGGGAGACCCCGTGTAGGACGCCAGAGCGACTTCTTGTTCAGCATTGCTCGAGTGTTTGGGATCTGCTCCAGGTCGGATAGAGAGAAGACATCGAAACAATTCAGGGGGAGCAGGTAGATTTCTTACCGGAGTTTCGATCAGCATGCAAGTGTTACGTATATGCTTCTGGAGCTCAGGAGGGAATTGCTGCAGTGAAGAAGACACTAAAAAAAAAAAATGGCTCTGAGCACTATGGGACTTAACATCTTAGGTCATCAGTCCCCTAGAACTTAGAACTACTTAAACCTAACTAACCTAAGGACATCACACACATTCATGCCCGAGGCAGGATTCGAACCTGCGACCGTAGCAGTCCCACGATTCCGGACTGCAGCGCCTAGAACCGTACGGCCATCGCGGCCAGCGAAGACACTCATTTCGAAGAAACCAACTGAGGAAGTGCAGAGAACCGGCACTTGAAGCTGGCTGCAGAACGATCCTAATGACGCCAGCATACATTTCTGGTATGGACCACGAAGACAAGATACGAGGAATTACGGGTCCTAAGGAGGCATATAGACAGGCGTCTGTCCCTCGCTCTGTCAGCGAGCGGAACAGGAAAGGAAACAACTAGTTGTGGAACAGGGTACCCTCCGCCACGCACCGGACGGTAGCTTGCGGATTATGTATGTAGATGTAGATACAAAGGACGATAGTTGATAGGAATTATTGGTTTCATGTTCGTAAATTTAGTGAAAACACTTTTGGCTTGGTTTCATTTGGAATCGTGATGTTTTATCTATTCTATTTCATTTGTTTGGTCTTATGACTGCATGCATGAGGGTTGTGGTGTAATAGGTGGCCCCAGTTGTGTGTAGATAAGGACATTGACAGGAGTTTATGACGGCGGTGACGAAGCTACAATGGTGGTGGATGTGGTTGGAACTTCCGGCTCCGGCAGTGGTGGGGGCGATGGGGCGGGCCGCGGTTTGGGGCTGGCGACGGTGATGGCGATAGAGCCAGCGACGCTGCTGGAGAAGGAGTCGACGGTGGCGCAGGTGGCGGCGACGGTGGTGGAGCATTTGACGGAGGCAGTGGCGGAGGAGCTGCCAGACTACGGCTCTCTGTGAGTGGTGAAGCAATGAAGACGACGGCGAAGGGTGGGAGATGATCGGCGAAGAACCACTGGCAGAGTCCAGCCGAGAGATGAGGTGCTGGTGAAGTATAGTAGGGCCTGTCAGTAAAACGGAGGGTATACTTCGTACTGGAAATTTTGGGAGGACATTTTGAGGTTAACATGAGTAAAGCGAGTCAGAGTATATACTCCAGCCGAGAATGTGCTCATCGCGAGTAAAAGGGTGAGGGATGTTGCTCAAAACAAAGAACGTTCTCCGATTTCGTGTGAACAAAACTAGAGGAGCTTCTCACAACCGGAAAATATTGAAGCGAGATCTGTAGCATTCTTCGGGCTGAGTAAGTTCTGTTAAGTTTTACCTACATTTTGGCAATGATGGCAGAATTCATAATGCTTAGGAGGCAAAAAAAGAAATATATAGCCCAACGAAGTGCTGAATTGAGGAGCTGTAGAAGTTTATATCGCTTTGACAATAACATCATCTGCGGACGACCTCTTAAAAGAAGTGAAAATTGAAACATTTTTATTGCTATTTAGTAGACCCAAGTTTTCAGGCTGACGTACGAGAACATTTAGCTGTAGACCTACACCAAACAACCGTGTCGCTGCCCCGCTTGTCGACACTCCAGCTCCATGTGGCGAGTATTTATTGCGACCTCTGTTGATTTGCCACTTTGTGTTGCAACGCACTTGCTCCTAAACTGAATATGGCAGTCAGTTTTGTATCATTATAGCAGTGTAGTACATTCGCAACTGTCCAGAAGTTTCGAGATTTTCTTTAGAGATTGTTTCAGTGGATATTGTTTGTTCACTTCCTTGCTGCATTTAAATCCGTTCTTTCGTTGCCTTAGGGAATGAACGGCTCTATTACGTTAAAAACAGCCCTTTCCCGAAATTCTTCCCCAACCAAATCTCCGTATAATGTTTATTCAGATCATTGTCAGTATGCACGTACATCCTCCATCTGGGGCGTAGAAATGATGATTTTCATCACGGCACGGGTTCTGAGTCCCAGCTTGTCAGTGGAGTAGGTGTGGTACTGTACCTCCAAGCAGAACAGCGTGCTGGTGTACGTAGCGTGGAAATGATTTGCGAGCCTTAGCACCATGGCACCACATGTCTTATGGGAGGGACAGCTCTCCGGTCAAACTGGGGACCCAGACATCACACGGAACTCATTATGATGCAGCTTTATGCTTTAATTGGCAACGTCGTTGTCAAGTAACAGTGATAACCAAGGACCATACTACAAGGAGTACAGGGAGTACTGATTGTTCTGCATTGTATCTGGCAGTATGGAAACTTTCCATCGTTGATGGGTTATTGGGAATGCAGTGGTAGATTAATCAGGAAAAAATTGTCTCATACCCGATTCTGAAGGCTCCATTCTCATCACAACATGTACCTGACACATATGCATCGAATCGTTGTACGGAACACTGACCTTAGGACAAAGTTTTACGGCCAACAATTTCTGTATGGTAATTTCCACTGCCAAACGAGAGACCCGCACCAACCACTCACGAAACGAGACCGAGCGAATGCTTCAGAGTCAAGTAAACAAACATTTGTATGCAATACTGAAGCGTCATTTTGTCAAGTTTTACGTCAGCAGACATGTACTTCTGCACGTCATGCATACAAGTGTGAGATGGTGGGCTGCGCACTGCCGGAAGTAAGCGGAAACATTATAAAAATGCCACAACTGATAAGGGTATAATGAGTAAAGCAAAACACGTATTGAGAAATAAAAACACATGTTTGGTATTTGCAAAGACGGATTTGAAATAGTTTAAGTCATCGTATCGCGCTGTCCTTAGCCGTTGGATTAAGTGAAAGGGACTGAATAAGTGGACCTGCTTGACGGTACATTCACGATTGTCCACTGAACTCATCTTCCTGTGTCATACAGTCTTTACGGAAAATTATCGCAGATGTCACATCACCTAATTCAGAAAGGAAACTCCCTGGCAGATCGGATCCCCGACGTTTCAAGTGACTGCACTCTCCACTGCAGAGTGAGGATTCGCCCAGGAAGCAACTCCCGAGGCCTCTGGTCACTGCAGTGCCCATCCTTCCGGGAGCGCTGGTCCCGCCGGCCGTGCAGGGGAGCTTCTGTGACGGCTGGAAGGCAGCGGCTGAGGCACTGACGGAAGTAAGGCTGTGACGGCGGCTCTCGGTTCCTGCCTGCCCAGCTCTAAGAATTTTTTTAAGGACGTCATATTCGCTATTGACTATAAAAATTGTTTTACAATTGCAGTTTCGACCTTATGAGTCATTTTCAAGTGGTAATGAGGACGATTTTGCTTCAGCTCATGACAGGCATGTGTACATCTCAGCATCTAAAATCATTTATAACAAATTCGAACAAGTCATTCATATCCTTAACATAAATATCACATGTTCACTCTCTTGCAATGCATACGAAATTCTTCTTTAAAGAAAAGAGGTATTCTGCGGCAAGCGCTGCAGTTCTGCTGTTTGATGTGTCTGAAACCAGTTAAAACGATATAGCAGCACAGAACGGATTGGATGATTTGCAAGAAATAGTTACAATCGGTATCTCACTCAAGTATTCTGAAATCAAAAGTTGAAATCTCGATGCGCTAAAATGCTAAAAAGACCAATGGGTTTGCGTTTGTTTGCTGTGTTTCTATGCATCCTTTAAAGAATGAAAAAGTTCTAGGTTTTTGTCCCAGTCTCGAACACAGTACTGATCTGCCAGGAAGTTTCTAATCCACTGCTGAGTGGAAATCCGTTCTGAATACTTGTACGTTCTTGCATAAACTATACATGCTAGGTTTTTAACTTTTAACCTGGCAGCTTGTGTGCTACAGGCGGCCGCTGTTGAGTGAACGCCTGCTGCGCTATCAGCCGTGGACCCTCTCCTCTGACGACGACTTCAGTGCGCTGTGCAAGGAGCGGCAGCCAGAGGCGTCGCAAATGTTCAGTCTCGCTGACGAACTGTACGCCTTCTATCGTGTCTACTGCGTCCATGCACCGGAGTACATCAATGCATTCTACGAAGATGACGTCAAGATTGTAGGTAAGTTTAATACTGGGACCCGGCCACTTCACGGTTATGCGCTGACAACTGTTCAGTTGTTCGAGGAATGAGATTCAAATATCCTTCTGAATGTGTAGTTTTAGCTCTTGCGTGATTTTGCATGCCACGCAAGATAATCTCTGGTGCTCTTTCCAAAGTCAGTGTTTAGATTCCTCGGCAACTCTCCGTCTCGATCTATGACAAGCTAACTACTTAACTTCGATGTATTATTTACTTCTTCATTATGGAAGGACTAAAAAAAGACTACATACACAAAATTTTGGATTGTTTACAGAAGATTAAAAAGAACAAATTGTATGTGACACAAATGCCACAGGTGTGATGTTTTAGAGACGTTACTGAATTGCCAGCTGGGCGCTAACACACTCGAAACAAGTGGGCGTCTCACAAATAATGTTTGCAGCCTCAGGCTAACAGGCAACCACCTCACCTGGGGTGTCTGCCAGTGTCTGGTACACTGAACAACTCGTCTCCCTCCCGTAGGAGGCACGCAACACCTCTAAAACAGGGCCCATCCCACAGCACTTTGAACTCCGTCTCTGAACGCCAGTGCAGACAAGACCTTCATATATGTGCGACACGTGCCTCATTGAAAAAAGTGTTCCTTCTTATCTTCTATAAACGCTCTAAAATTCTGTACACGTAGTTTTTTCCAGGCCTAGTCTAAGGCTTTTTAAAAATGGCGAATGGTCTCTGCAACATAACGGCTACAGACAAGCTAATTTTCTGTCAATACTGTAACTGGTGTAGTGATCTAAATTTCTCGTGTGTGATCCTAGCACGATACTGTTCGTATTTACTAATTTTCTTTGACGAACAGTATTTCGATTTGTAACTGAACAGTTAATTGTATGACGTACACTGTTAATATTATCCTTAGAAGTGTTAATACTATGAACTGTAGTAGGGCTGAGGAAACACGGCTATCGCACCTGTCTGCTAAACAACTCTATTTGTTCGAATCACTATATTTTTAAAATTTATTATTTTATTCTCGTTGTTGGACTTTATCTCTTACTCGATCATCTATCTATCGTGCACCAGACATGAAACGAGTTGTAATCGTTTAATTCTCTCTTTGTACCTGCCTGATAGCTACTTGTTCGGTAGGGAGTAACTCCATTTAAATGAGAGGAAGGGAGGACAGTGGGCTTGTGCTCTCTCAGCGGAAAAATTATTTATGCCTGCCGTTATCACTCTTGACCGCTTCAGGCAATCGAACTTGCAGGGTTTCAATTGATAGTAAGCCGACTAATTAAGAAACTAAGGTGGTCGAAAAGGGTTACAACAGATAAGGAAGTAAGTTATCATAAGAATATCCGTATAGTAGAACCAGGAACTGTAATACTGAGAAGAAAGGCGTTTCCAAAATTTCGGCTGTCGCCGATAATTTACTGCAGACACTCATACGAATAATACTGGCACATAAAAGGAAATACGCATTGTTAGCAAGTTACCAAACAAGCAGACTCTTATCCCATCAGTTGCTAGACTGAGCTGCACTCTGCAGCATGTCTATAATCATGACTGAAACTGTTATGGACACCGAGAACAAACGTGTGAGCTGTAGTTGATGTTTCAATTCCTCACGAGTGGCGACAAGATATTAAAGAATGAGCAGCGACAAGACCTTACAGGGTTGTGGACAACTAGCCGTTTGTCTGGAAGCTAACTTTAAGCCCGACATTGAAGATATCTTCAGGGGAAAGTTCTCGTGAAAATCCAGAGAGATCGGAGAGGACGTGGCAGTTGGGTCAAGATGGGGGGCGGGGGGGGGGGGGGGGAGGGAAAGAAGAAAAGAAGAAACTGGTGCGAATCTCTTCTGAGCACGTGGCGATGTTCGAAATGGTTTGCACCATCCAGCAGGCTGCTACAACGGCCCTGTCTGAAAGAGTTGCCCTCGCCACTATTAAAACCGTGGCGCTTCTCTGCCGGCTTCTTTACGCATCACTGTCCAGCAGAACTAGATGCTTGCCCACAACAGACCAACGTGTCGAGAACTGAGCCCTGATCTGTTGTCGCTGCCATTGTGTAAAATCATCTAAATCGCAAATCCAAGCCTACAGATGTCACAAATACTTCCTGTGTGACGATTATCTGACCCAGTATCGCCGGCCGGTGTGGCCGTGCGGTTCTAGGCGCTTCAGTCTGGAACCGCGTGACCGCTACGGTCGCAGGTTCGAATCCTGCCTCGGGCATGGATGTGTGTGATGTCCTTAGGTTAGATAGGTTTAAGTAGTTCTAGGGGACTGATGACCATAGATGTTAAGTCCCATAGTGCTCAGAGCCATTTGAACCTTTTTTGACCCAGTATCGCAGAACCACCTGGCCTATCCCAATTACAAACAAGACCAGTCCAAGTTGCAAATTTTTATTTTTTATTCATTCGATGATTTGTTTCGGACCGAGACCCATTTTCAAATCACCATTACATAGTCGAAAATGGCATTTCCGAAGATGTCAAAAACGTGCAATGAACATTTACAGTGCATAGAGATAACTCACCGAATGAACAAAAACTTGGAACGGTTTTTCGTTCACTGGTTACCAGAAGTTGCTGACCCAAACTACTGCAGCATACTGGAACCTCCCATGTTAACTGTGCCCAAATGTACAATCCTTGCACAACTGCATCATCTACACAGCCTCAACTCGAATAATCTAATAAATATAAAGTAAACGCATTATTGACGACGCTAAACTTACATTCCGCATCCCAACAACTACATGCATTGCATCCTCACCATCAAAGATATTGAGTTCAGATCCACAGTTTTCTACACCGTCAGTCGAGCTCACAGTTTTTTGTGTCGCATCCCTAACATGAAAGACATCCAGTTTTTCCACAACATTCACTCTCTTTCAACTCTCGTCCAACAGATGACGATAACAGCCACAGTCACCTTCCACTTTTAACATCCAAGTCACCTGCTCCAAAAAGCAATCCAACTTTATCTTCAGCCACACCAAAACATCAGCTTAAAACCTATACCTAACCTTGTTTCGCCACATAAAACATCAAGACAAAGCAGCAGCATAGCATTCCATCCATATGTCTGTTCCCTTAGCTCCAACGAGATCTTCATCACTCACATGTTATCTCAATGCTACAACTATACTTTAATGAAAATTGTTACAGTTTCGTAACACAGTCCCAGTCACTATACACTCTACAAAGCACAGATAATTGCTACAACATACAATCAGATGGTACTGCCAATGGGTGCTTGTGAGATATCCTGATACCAGCACCTCATTCTGCAGATCAGAAACCCAGGGATTGGTGATACACATGAACAAAAACACTGCCACATTTTCCATAAACTGAACAATCTATTGAAAAAGGATTCATTCTCCTCTCATCCACAACAACCACACGTTACCAAACAACCTCAACAAGGCAGACTCAGTGCTTCATATCTTAAAGATATACTCATTGTATCTAATGACTGCTCGACAATTTGGTACATACAGTGTCACACAAATACGACCACCATATCTCTTGGTCCCAGTTTAAAATACCTGTCTATAACGCCACAAAACGAATTAAATATAGCATTTAGAACACAAGACTATAAAGTGAGTGTGTGGGTTGGTGCTATTCTGTCATTCTGCGCAACAGATTAATCTGAGATGTACCCTTTACCCTTTGGCACCTGCAAGATGCAATTTCCACCCCCACACTACTACAGAAGTCAGACGGACACTCCTAAAGTACTAAAGAGAAATGCCTGAATAACTTTCAGCAACAAATACCTTCTGGAGTCGTCCACTGTAAGGAAATGACACAAAAATTCACAAAATGTCTTACGTAACTAGTGGGATACTTGGGTACTGGAGTAGTGCTAGTTAGTGTAAGATAAACATGGAAGTAACGAAAATTATCATTTATTTTACAAAAATTCTGAGAAATCACAATAGCACTTTTAGTTATAAATTGAACACGTTATTTGCGGGTTCTTTTCAGAATGTGAAGTTACCTCTTATGGATAGGATTCGCTAATGAAATTTCTATACAAAGTTTAAGATTGTTATTGACTTGGCAGAATGGCTGAGAGCCGCACCTACTCAACTTGAATAATTATCGGTTAGAATGTTGCTAGGTACAGTCGAGGCTGTCACGTGTGATATGCAGTGAAGGGTACTGTTGTGGATGAAATGTGGGGGTCGCAAGAGCTGTAGCTGTGATGACTGCTGTCTGCGCCACTCGCTGCCAACAAATAAGATAACTCTCGTTCTATCTGGATTGACCATCGCCAATCAAACTCTCCCTACGCCTTGATGAAGTCAAGGACTCCTATTCGCCCCTAGTCTATTGGCGTGGTACACCGGTCACATAACCAGTCCACCACGATGCCACTCAAAAATTCGCTCGCAGGCGTTTAACTATTACTCAGTCCATTCACATCGCACAATAAGTGTGGCGGCCAACACAGTGAACAACGCTTAATCGCAAGGACTCAATATACAGTTGCACTTCGATTCGCTCTCGACAGAGGTACTCTCCCAGTGAAGTACTGAGGAGAGACTTGTTCATCGCTCTTTGAGTACATGCACGAGCGCACACGCTCTCGTTACGTGTTCTCGCTCCAAGAGCGACAACGGAACGGCCCCTCTGCACGCCAGACGTGAAGGGGTATATCTTTCGATCTCTTCCATTACTCCTTCAGCTCAAGGCGTCAGAAATATCGTCTGCCAATCAGCATTGCTCTTCTAAAACGGGAGAATGACATTTTGTTTAAGGTGACCAATCCGGAAATCTGTAGTATCGGTGTTTGGCGTTTGCTGTCTCCCTGTGAAAATCTCTGAAACTGCGTTCTATATGTAAAGAATGTGTAGGCTAACCGCTCCCACACAATGTAGCGGAATTTGCTTTTAAGCGGAACACGGGGTCGTCCTTTCACTCGGGCTAACGCTGTCTGCTCTACAGGCGGTCACTGGCCGACGTAGATAGCTTGGGACCGGCCTCCTGGGGTGCAGTTGCCTCTCTCGAGCTAAAAGCTCCTGTGACCGTCGAGTCTGGTATGTATGTGTGTACGCCAGCCTCGAGTGTTTCAACCACAGTGCGCACTTGCGATTTATTAGTTATTTGCATATCGTTTACATGAATTCATCTAATACTGACTTTATCTTATCGAGTTTGGGCTCGAATGAAGCGTCTTGATGTACAGAATATGATTGTGAGGGCGGAATATGTAACCAATGAAGGAGACCACGACGTCTTACAATTTCAGGAAATTCTTATGAGAGGCTGCTCATGACTCCATTACTTTCGACCTCATTAAGAAACTCTTATTTCCTACTAGCTCTAGTCAAGTTGTGTGATATCATACTGTATGCAAGTTTATATCCCACGGGTCACCTATGATTTAAGGGTAGTGTCTTTGTATACTAATCAAAACGTCATGGGACCCAGGATCAAACCTCGCTACTGCTTAAATTTAGGATAAAAATCATCAGTAATGATGGATGGGCGGATAGAGCTTCAAGGCACTTTCTTCCCCTGCTCCTAAAACCCTGAAGAGTCAGCAGTGCTCAAAGGCATGAGAATGCAGAAGGTAATCGGAACCACTGGTATCTGTCCACAGGACATGTGGCCTATAATTGAAAAGTGGTATGATGACTGCTCCATTGGCGAAATATTCCGCAATAGTCGCACATTCGGATCTCTGGCAAGTGCCAGGTGTCCCAATGAATTATGTTTACTGTATAGCTCCTTGTCTGGCACACCATGCTTCTTTTGTTACTGTAAATCTCACTCAACAGCATATCTCCATCTGCCTCGATAACTTCACCTCTTGGTGTAGCCTCTGCTACATCAAAATCACTTATGTTAAAAACCCAAGGAATTATTACAATAAACACCACCAATCATTTCTCTCTCCCTAACTTCCACCATGGCACACATAAACATGACTGTGTGGTGGTACCCTCTTCAAAGGTAAGCTGGTTCGAATCCAGGTGATGGAAGAAATTTGCATTGCTGGTATTTCCCCAGTAATGGGAGCGGGAATTGAAGGATAAAGTTTCTCATCACCAGTCCTAGTGTCAGTGTTGTACATTACATTACCTCTCCTCAGTGTAACATGATACACTGATGAGGCCTGTGACACTGTTGAAGGTGACACATGTGGTGTCGACGATACTCGCCTGCAGCAAATCGTCAATCGACCACCGCTGTACACCTAAGCAGCATCTCCACCGCCTATGAGAAAGAAGTAGTAAGCCACTCCTCCTGTAGCTTCGAGGCGCCACACACGACAAGTATTTCCAGCCAGTGCCTGGTACGAGTTCTGCCAGAGTCCAGCCTGACTTCTGTTCCGTCTACGAGGGTATCAACAGTTCCATGACGACTGCAGAGAAGCGACGAATTTCTGCCTTCAGAGTGCAGTGTCGGCGTAACGTCACTCAGTCAAGCCTAGGCCAAGCATCCACGTACAGAGAGTCGAGGGCCAACAACAGACACATATTTGGCACAGTTGTAGTAAACGTTCAGTGCTCATCATGTGCAGACTTGCACTGTAATGCCGCTCAGTGTTTTCAGCAGCTCCTGTGTATTTGGACCCCAATTAATACCACACGTGCTCACCCAGCCACAGCCACGACGAGCTAAAGATAAGTGTATTGCTTTCCAAACAATAAGGCGTTCTGATCATTGACTGTTTCATCTATCTACTTGTAAATTTAATAAAAGCATGAGACAACAACATGTGTGTCAGATGTGGATGTTAAGCTCTTAACGCATCCATTACAGTCATGTACACTTGAAACGTCCCCTTTGAACAATTATACTTGACCGTGCTTAACCTGACACACAATATTTTGTTAGCGCAACGCAATCTGACTTTCAAAAATCCCTACAAAAGAATGGCCCTGACTAACATTAAACTATACCTTTCACAAATCACTTACCTCACAAAAATCTTCGCTGCTCAAGCTACTGCAATACAGCGAGCGCCACTACTGCCAGCTAAATAAAAGATTCAAACTATGGAAGGCACTAACTACTGATAGGGATAGTTAGCAAATGAAAGATATTAGTAGAGAACAAACAATGTATTTACCTTGATATCATAATATATAAATATAGCAGTTCATGACAAATTTCAAAACTCCGCCATCTCTCTCCCCACATCCACCACTGCTGGCGGCTCACCTCCAACTGCCCAACGCTACGCGCTGTTCACAGCCAGCTGCCTAACACTACAATGGCGAGTATTACAACAATGCAAAGCAGCCACAGACTGCACACAGCACAGCCAGTGATTTTCATACAGAGGTGGCGTTACCAATAAAAAAACCTAAACAGCCTACTTACATAAAGAAAACATAAACAGCCTACTTACATAGCCCCCATGCTCCCCACAAAAAATTTTACAAATTGGATTGGGCAGTGGCCAATACAGATTTAAAAAATTTTTTCATAATTACAATAACAAAGAAATCAAATGCACACACTTATTGATACTATGTTGGTCAAAAGCTCAAATTTTCTCACAGTCCATAAAGACAGTCCTCATCATTCGTCACAGTAAAATTGCAGTGTTTTTCTCAAAGTCTGAGCAGTAGAAGAAAATGCACACGGAAGTAGTGGATTTCCATGCAGTCTTGAAGAAGTAGTGTTGTCCTTCCAACGGAAAGACAGTGCTGACTCTCGACATGCAGATAAGTAATGGGTCACAACAGAGCAAACCCACAGCAGAGTCATTCGAAGTTTTGAGGAGTATTGGTAGGTCATCACAGAGCAGACCCATTGTAGTCCTGGTAGAGATTACGGTATTGGTGGACCACCAGAGGTGCAGACCCACTGCAGTCCTTGTAGAAATAATGGTATTGATGGATCATCAAAGATGTAGACCCACTGTAGTCCTTGTAGAGATAGCCAGCAGTATTCTGTTGTGACTGTGTAGGTGCACAATCACCATTGAAGAGTCTTGCGGATAATATAGCAAGTCCATAACCACCACTTGTGCACTCACAAAGTTTTTGGAATTGTCCTTAGAACCAGCAATGCCGTTATCCAGTCCCTTGCTGAATTATTAACACACGTGCAAACACTAACAGTCCCTACTTCTCACATATTGTCCATATACTATGACCAACAGAAACGTGTGCAGTAAAATGGAACTTAATTTGAAGAACTTGTGTCTATACAATTATAAATTTACAACATGAAAATACAATTACAAAGGTACAAAATACATCATTAAAGAACATAATAGTACAGATAACATTTGTAGTAATAGGGGCTTTACAAAAGAATAGAAATAACATATACATCAGTGTTACAGGAATTATGACATGAGTACATACATAAAAGATCAGAATAACTTTCGAAACATCAACTTCACACATGAGCATTTAAACAGAATAAATAATGTCTAACATCTTTACAAAGTAAATAACATATTATTAATGCCAATTATATTTGAGGATAACAGTATTCCTCATCATAGTGAATGTAGCTTAATATTAAAAGAAGAAAAAATTCTATGAAACTACACAGAGACAGGAAGAAAACAACTACACAAGGGTACACAAACACATAGTGGGATAACACAAAAAGAAAGGACAGGGTTTGTTTCCAGTGTAACATTTGGTACTGCAGTATTTTGTGAACAAAACCTTTGTTGTTCTTGGAGATCTCCCTTCGTTCATCATTATTCCCAAAAAGTCCAGTCTGTACCTCTTTTCTGTATTCCAACCATATTTCTTTCAAAATAAATATGGCTCATTGTACAATACTCATTTAGGCCCAAATCGTTTTCAGATAACTTTCAAAGCATTCTTTCCCTATTCTCCGTAGTCAGTTTCTTATATAGTCTACCCCCTCTTAAGCTAACTTAAATCTACTGAGCTCAGATGCTAAATTAAGGGACGAGGCAATGCAGCAGCACAAAACGAGTAACACAAACAGCAATGACCAAAAAAATGGAAAATTGCAAAGCAAGCTACAGTAAATCTAAATCAACAGAAAAAATGCAAAATTACAACTAATATGAGCCAATGTGCAGCAACAAGAAAAGCTTAACAGAGTAATACAAAGTTAAATTTAGCAGCAATATGCCTGGCAAACAGCAGTAACTTATACCTAAACATGACATAGTTCAAGCAGAAAAAATATTACAGTAAAAACAACAATGCAGATAAGGGAAATATATATTCACATCTTAATGTCTATGTAATTAAAGTGGTGCACCACAACAACTTATTGTAAAAGAAATATTACCATGTACTTGAAAAGAAAATTATGTGTTACTGTTACTAGTTCCTTCTCATTGTTCTTTCCTTTCCAAGTGCTCCTTTTTTAAAGAATGTGGATCATAAAATAATTATTTAATAGATCTGTTGACAGAAAGTGTTCACATTAGCAAATGCATTTCATTTTATAAAAGCAATGCTGCAACACAGCTGGAAACCAGATATCAAATGAAATAAGCAACTATGAAAAGCAAAGTATAAAAATATCATTCAGTAGTCATGTGACATTTCATAAGTTAGTAGAAACTCTCTCAACTCTCGTAGAAAGACGCTTGTCATAATCAGGTGTGCAGATGTAAAAATATTTCTCGTCATTTCATTAGGCATTTCAGTAAATATCGTAAATTAAGAGCTAGTGTAATCATATGTTTTCAAGTTCGACCGTGTCGTTTTTGCGATGCTTTCTACAAAGGAATGTCAGAAGCGAGGTTAATGGCGTCCCCTTTTTTTTCTACCTGTGCCGCTGAAAAGGGCTCGCAATAATGGCTTTTCCTCCAGGCAACTGGCACACCTGGCCGCTCGCAACGCATTACGTCACGGTCACTTACCTTTCTTACCGACATATTTACGACAGCAGTTTCCGCTACAGTGACAGTCTCATATAAACATTTCACAGGTCGAAAATTTGCGTAACAAATGTGTAGAAACAAAATCTTGTAAATATAACAGCGTCCAAAAAAAAAAATTCGTCAGCATTGTGATACAGTCACACATTTACACACATTTCATAACTCTTAAAGTACAATTCTTGGTTTCCAACATACTTCTTATTCCTCATATATGGTAGCATCATCTTATTGATCATAAACATATCTCAACAGCATAATACACATTGTCGTCGTAATAATATCATAACACCTCAGTCAAATCTCAAAAATGTCGTAGTTTTCTGCAATAATTCCAGACCTAAAGAAAATTCTCTGCTCATGTCAAAAGTGTCATCTGCCTCAAACGTACTTTAAAAATCATGATCTCATACCAAATACATCATTCAAAGCTCTCATAGTATCACAATGGGTCCGAAAAACTATGAAGAGTTCACACAGTACAGACAAAATACAATTTCGTAAGTGTGAAGTAATCCAACTCTGTAATTGCGTAAACATATGTCACTGATGTAATAAAAAAAGTTTATCTCTCAGTTACATGATCAGATAGCTGTGTAATTTGTGTGTTAGAGAAATATGGTACCGATGTGTAAAATTGTATAAGCAAATACCATATTAGCTAGGGTTCCTTGTGGTTGCCACACACATGGTACACAAAGTAAGTGTGTACCCCCCTGAGGATTAATGTAATTAACCCTCAGGTGTTACAGATTACAGCAATGGAATGAAATGTATCACGGAAAACTTTCTTTGTAATTCAAAAATCTTTAAAAATAAATGTTTTAAGTACAAAATTAATCACTCAAATACGTGTACTGTAGCGCTAAATGTGCGTCTTGTTGCAACATAATCTGTGTGGAAGTGTCGTAGTTATCGTCCTCCGAAAGCTAAGTTCTGCAGAAGTCAATGTACTTACCTCATAATACACAAAAGTGAAATGCTTTGCGTATAAATGTCTTAGTTATTACGCTTATTGCCGTGATGAGGAAAGTACTGTGCTGTAACGTATTATCGTGCTACAGAAAAGGCAGTCTCATTGTAGCTATACCACAAAAGCTATTACTAAAACATGTTTTACTTTCCAGAAGAATTCAGAGAAACTGTGCAGATATAAAACAGAAACACTGCAAAAGCAACATTGTAAATTGTCACTCATTAGTAGCATCGTGATAAAATCGTGTAGCTGTCAGATAAACTAACCACTGTGTCGTCTGGTATCTCACAGAAAGTACATTAAACCCAGAATGTATTTTCAAGTAAACCAAAATGTTGCATTAAAATCTCATTAGCAGTAGCAGTATGGGTCCTAAGTACGTAAGCCTGATAGTCGTTACGTAATCGTGCAACTAACAAGCAAGAATGTACAAATACAACACTGTGTCATCTGTTCACTATAACAATGCATTCGTAATTTCTGTTTAAAAATGTTCCCTAGGTTCTAGACTGGATATTTAACTTCAAACATTGTTGCATGTTAACAGTTTCTTAAGTCTGACAAAGCATACTAGAAATGTGAAGTGAAAAGTTTTATGGCAAAGATAAAGTTAAAAAGCAGATTATCTTTCAATAAACGGTTTTACATGTGAAATGTGGTGTAAACCTTTACTCTTCCTAGTACGCAGAGTTTCAACTTCAACGCAATTATCGTGGTATACGTCGTTAAACAATACTGGAATTTTTCTTCAGGTTAGCGTCTATGTCATTTTTCTCTGAGCCAGCCGGCGCAAGCGGCCGCCTGCGGAGCGAGTCATTGTCTGTCCCTTTGTTGGCGCGCATCGTTATTGGGATTAGGAGACCTAACTTCTACAAATTCACGTTGTCGAAAGTGCCCTGCTCTGTTTGAATCCCGCCAGTTTTGATGCAATTCAGGTCTGTCGTTACGAATATATCGTCTGTCGTCATGTCGGTAGATTCCGTAGTTTCTTCCTTGTCCGTCACGTGGTGGAGAGTTTCTCCCTGAATCGTAACTGTGCGCCGAACTGTTGCGTCTGAAGTTATTCTGCCTCCCTTGATAATAATTGTTTTGGTTCCCATATTGTCTGTTTCTCTGATTGTCTCTGTGATAGTCATTACTACGGAAATGCGATCTTTCTCTGTAACTATTATTACTCTGCCAGCGGTTGTCATATGGGTGGTGTCTGTTTTGGTCACGATTTGCGTTGTAAGAATAGCCTTTTCGTGTCCAGTTATTGTTTCTGTCATCACGGAATTGTGACGTATGTGACCTGTAGTGATTGTTTTCCTGTTTTCGCATCCGGCGACTGTCTGTGTCAATTTCTAATTCTTGTAAGAGTCCCTGAAATGCTTCAATGTCGTCTTTGCAACGTCCTGCCAAAATAATATGTCGTAAATGTTCAGGCAGTTTGATTAAGCAAATGCAGATGAGTTCTGAGGGTCTGTATGGGTTTGAAAGATACTGATTCTTATGCAACATGTCTTCAAAATATTTCATAAGACTGGAAAATTCAGATTGTTCGAAACGTTTCATCATTATGATGCTATGTTTTACTCGGTCTTGTGTGGCTTGAGACCAATATGCTGAGAGGAAGGCATGGTAAAACTCTCCTTCACTGTGGCAATCGTGAATTACCGATCGCATTGTTACAGCTGGTTCATTCTCCAAGTAGCCACACATAAATTCTAATCTGTGTTCTAACGACCAGTTGGGAGGAAAACAATGCGAGAATTGATGGAGCCATGCTTGTGGATGAATGTCGTTGCCAGAATTCTTAAATGTTTTGAATTTACGTGTAGTAATGAGCAGCTTATAGTCAAAATCATCATGTCGGCGAGTCGCATATCGGTCATTGTTAGGTCGTGTCGGCCGTTCCATCTCAAAATTCGGTGCACATTGCCAATTTCTTTCATAACTTCCGAAATGCCCTGTGTTATTATTTTGTGGCTGTTCCGTATTTCTGTGTCCCTCTTCCCGTATTGGGGTGTGAGTATCCTCTGAAATACGTAATTCTTGTATTACCTGTGTCAGCTGATCTTGTACTTCCCGGATTTCTCTTTGGTGTTGTGTATTGATTTGATTTTGACTCTGTTTGAATTTTCTAATTTGTTCATACTCTTCTGTGTCAGTGAAGGCTACAGGTCTTGTGTCTTTCAGATCATCATCTACCTTTGTAGATAAGTTAGTGACCTGATCCGAAAGTTCGGCTACTTTCTCCGATAGTGTACTTATTTCTTCAGTGTGTTTTTCTGAACGAAGTTTCAGAGTATCTACTGTGTCCTTAAAGTTTTCCTGAGTTTTTGCAAGTTGCGTAACCGAATCGGTAAATGCAACTGAGTCAATTTTAGCCCACAAGGTCTCATGATTTTCATGAACAATGGTTTGCAGTTCTTTTATGGCTGCTTCGTGATTCTGTAATGCATTTTCATGCCGCGAAAAAATAGGTTGAAAATGCTCACAAATTTGTGTTTTTACGTCATTACAGACTTTTTGACATTTCGATTCAATGTTATGTAACTCAGTAGTTAAATCTTCATGTGTTTGTTCAAGTGTGGTGTCTAACTTTTGAAGATTTTGTTCCATTGTGTCTAACTGTTGCTGTGTTTGTCTCTGGTGTTGTTCCATTGTGTCTAACTTTTTAAGATTTTGTTCCACTGTGTCTAACTTTTTAAGATTTTGTCCCATTTGTTTCTGATTTTGTTCAAGTGTTGTGTCTAACTTTTGTAGCTTTTGTCCCATTTGTTGCATTAACTGTAATAACAATGCACTGGTGTCTGCAACATGTTCCTCAGTGCTTTTCGGCAGTAAATTTGCACCGGCAACATTGACATTTTGACAAGCAGAAAATGTGTCTTGACTTATTTGAGAAAACGGTGAGGACCCAAAACCTAAATCTGCAGTATTTGCAAGATTGTGTCCTGTCATTTCCGATTCCTGAGGCGAGCTGTTGCCGACCGATCGATCGATAATGCTTCCCTGTTCACTATTTGTTTCACTGTCTGCGCCATTGTTTGCCGCCCGCTCCATTTCCCTATGCACTATTACCAAATTACTACTTTGAATGTCTGTTACTTCATTACACAGTGGTGCTGATAAGCTATGCTCGTCGTCACTATTATTTCTCAGTTTACTTTGGAGCCTAGTGTTACGTTATTTACACGCCATTATTGTCACAATATTTCACACGATAACACAGAAAAGCACAATTTGAAGAGCAAAATAAAATAACATAGCAATGGAAATAATGTCTACTTAATTGCCAGCGCAGCTGCGAAATACTTGGTGCAAATCTACATGCATGCCACAACTCTTTTACTGTACAACAATGAAAAACTACAACTACAAAGGAAATTCTCTCTATGATTACGCGCTATCAATAAAAATAGCTACACCAATTACACAAACTACAAGAAAAAAATCAGAAGATTCCAGTGAGGTATCCTCGGCTAAGGGTCGACATATGAAACGTACCCCTTTGAACAATTATACATGACTGTGCTTAACCTGACACACAATATTTTGTTAGCGCAACGCAATCTGACTTTCAAAAATCCCTACAAAAGAATGGCCCTGACTAACATTAAACTATACCTTTCACAAATCACTTACCTCACAAAAATCTTCGCTGCTCAAGCTACTGCAATACAGCGAGCGCCACTACTGCCAGCTAAATAAAAGATTCAAACTATGGAAGGCACCAACTACTGATAGGGATAGTTAGCAAATGAAAGATATTAGTAGAGAACAAACAATGTATTTACCTTGATATCATCATATATAAATATAGCAGTTCATGACAAATTTCAAAACTCCGCCATCTCTCTCCCCACATCCACCACTGCTGGCGGCTCACCTCCAACTGCCCAACGCTACGCGCTGTTCACAGCCAGCTGCCTAACACTACAATGGCGAGTATTACAACAATGCAAAGCAGCCACAGACTGCACACAGCACAGCCAGTGATTTTCATACAGAGGTGGCGTTACCAATAAAAAAACCTGAACAGCCTACTTACATAAAGAAAACATAAACAGCCTACTTACACACTCAACAGATAAAACACCGAGTCACAGTTCTCTTACAATGCATGGACAGTGCCCAATTACGTGGAGGAAGATAAGCGCTTGCAGTAAAGCGGTGGACTTGCTGCTCCATTCCTCTCTGCTGACATGGGCAGAGGACTCTCCCTTTCTCGTATCTTGGAATAATCACGCATCCCCAGCTTACAACAAACTCAAATTAAGAAGACAGGAAACTCGACAATGTGGGGTTTCCCTCATTCAGCCATCCTCTGTACTTGGGTAAAACCCACTGAACGAGGCGATGCTGTGGTAAGCTGTTGGCTCCAAACTTGATTTTCGACCATATTTAGTTTCTCTGCGATGTCCCTACACAGCTTAAGGTGAATGACACGACGGTTCCTATGGATGGACGCAGCTGTCCTGCTTCCCCGTTCTTCCCAATTCTGGGTTATGCTCTAATAGCTGTTTCACCAACAGGACGTTAACCCCTGATCTTGTTTCTTCCTTCGTCTTTCCAAAAACCTTAGTGGCCCCAGTGTTACTTTCGCCAATATAGCTTGGATCTCAGCACTCTCAAAAATTTACCATTCCTTAAAGTCTTAGAACACCTTGCATTCTGTATCATATTTGCAGTCTCAGACGCAACCTTTGTCACAAATTGTAAACGTCC
The DNA here is from genome assembly GCF_021461395.2 of Schistocerca americana. NCBI lineage: Eukaryota > Metazoa > Arthropoda > Insecta > Orthoptera > Acrididae > Schistocerca > Schistocerca americana. Next base: position 95,051,004 of record NC_060129.1, on the reverse strand, counting down.
CATAAACGTGGGGAACAAAAGCAATTTTTCTCGCCTATCCTCTGGATACCTAGGCTTCTGGTGCGCCTATACCAACATGTCATATCCACCCTCCACTTGCCACCCTTCTGTATCCTATTCGAGCGGAACTTCAGCTGGCTGGTTCTTCCTGTTCCAGAATAGTATGCAGACACTTACTCCTCCAACCAGCTATAATCCTAGCGTCTACGTCTCTTCAATATGTAGATGACCCCGCTTCCAGCCTCCTGACCACTGTAATCCCTCCCTCACACCTCCCTCTACGCACATCAACTTGTCAATCATACTTCCCAGCCCACTCCAACACCTTGAATACATACACCCTTTCTGGCCGGCACCTGCATCATATTGTATTACCCTCGTAGTATTATCGGGAACTGACTGCCAGTGACTTGCCAGAAGCAAGAGCCTTATCTTCACCATAGCACCATCATCAACTTCAATGTACATGTGTTTATGTAGAGACGCTATGGCTTTTATTTTTTTGAAACCTATCATTTTATTCATTCTCCCTTAAAAGCTATACTGGCCTAACTTCAATAGGCTGAAGAGCAGCAAAGTGTCCGAAGCTTGCGCACCACACGATAATGTGGTGGGAGAGGAATGAATAACAAAGAAAATGGAGTGTTTACGACAAAGTCGTGCATTCGGCCTTTCACAGAACGTGCCGGTGTATAAGAATCTTTCAGAACTTATTCGTCTTACTGGGTATACATTTGCGCTCAACACGCCAATGAACTATACAGGGTGAGTCACCTAACATTACCGCTGGATATATTTCGTAAACCACATCAGATACTGACGAATCGATTCCACAGACCGAACGTGAGGAGAGGGGCTAGTGTAACTGGTTAATACAAACCATAAAAAAAATGCACGGAAGTATGTTTTTTAACACAAACCTACGTTTTTTTTTAAATGGAACCCCGTTAGTTTTGTTAGCACATCTGAACATATAAACAAATACGTAATCAGTGCCGTTTATTGCATTGTAAAATGTGAATTACATCCGGAGATATTGTAACCTAAATTTGACGCTTGAGTACCACTACTCCGCTGTTCGATCGTGTGTATCGGGAGAGCACCGAATTACGTAGGGATCCAAAGGGAACGGTGATGGGCCTTAGGTACTGAAGAGACTGGAACAGCACATTACGTCCACATGCTAACACCTTTTTATTGGTCTTTTTCACTGACGCACATGTACATTACCATGAGGGGTGAGGTACACGTACACACGTGGTTTCCGTTTTCAATTACGGAATGGAATAGAGTGCGTCCCGACATGTCAGGCCAATAGATGTTCAATGTGGTGGCCATCATTTGCTGCACACAATTGCAATCTCTGGCGTAATGAATGTCGTACACGCCGCAGTACATCTGGTGTAATGCCGCCGCAGGCTGCCACAATACGTTGTTTCATATCCTCTGGGGTTGCAAGCACATCACGGTACACATTCTCCTTTAACGTACACCACAGAAAGAAGTCCAGAGGTGTAAGATCAGGAGAACGGGCTGGCCAATTTATGCGTCCTCCACGTCCTATGAAACGCCCATCGAACATCCTGTCAAGGGTCAGCCTAGTGTTAATTGCGGTATGTGCAGGTGCACCATCATGCTGATACCACATACGTCGACGCGTTTCCAGTGGGACATTTTCGAGCAACGTTGGCAGATCATTCTGTAGAAACGCGATGTATGTTGCAGCTGTCTGGGCCCCTGCAGTGAGGTGAGGACCAATGAGGTGGTCGCCAATGATTCCGCACCATACATTTACAGTCCACGGTCGCTGTCGCTCTACCTGTCTGAGCCAGCGAGGATTGTCCACGGACCAGTAATGCATGTTCCGTAGATTCACTGCCCCGTGGTTTGTGAAACCCGCTTCATCGGTAAACAGGTAGAACTGCAACGCATTCTCTGTTAATGCCCATTGACAGAATTGCACTCGATGAGTAAAGTCATCACCATGTAATTGCTGATGTAGCGACACATGAATGGGGTGACGATGCAGTATGCGCATGACACTACTTTGACTCAGTCCACCGGCTCTCGCAATGTCCCGTGTACTCATGTGTGGGTTCATGGCAACAGCAGCTAACACACCAACTGCACCCGCTTCTCCTGTGATGGGCCTGTTACGGACCCGTTTGCGTGCTACGACCATACCTGTTGCATACAGTTGGCGGTAGATGTTTTGCAATGTGCGGCACGTTGGATGCTCTCTGTCCTGGTACCGTTCTGCATACACCCTGCAAGCTTCAGCTGCATTTCGTCGACACTCGCCATAGATGAGTATCATCTCCGCCTTTTCAGAGTTCGAATACACCATGGTCACAGTTCCTACAACACTACACTATCACAGACGTCTGGTAACACGGTGTACTACAGTTGGTCTGCGTGCGGAGACGAATGCAGAATAACAATAGCAGCAAGCGCTACATGCAGACACTGCGACAGCTAGACCAAACCACAACAGTGCACTGCAGCCACACTCGTAAACACGGTCGTCATCGTAAACATGTCCCTGCAGATGCTGCCCGCCGACCGTGGCCCGTGTTTGTTACAAGACGCAACTGAATGTCGGAGGTTTCAAGCGTCAACTTTAGGTTACAATATCTCCGGTTGTAATTAACATTTTACAATGCAACAAACGGCACTGATTACGTATTTGTTTATATGTTCAGATGTGCTAACAAAACTAACATGGGTACATTTAAAAAAACCTAGGTTTGTGTTAAAAAACATACTTCCGTGCATTTTTGTGTGGTTTGTGTTAAACAGTTACACTAGCCCCTCTCCTCACGTTCGGTCTGTGGAATCGGTTCGTCAGTATTTGATGTGGTTTACGAAATATATCCAGCGGTAACGTTAGATGACTCACCCTGTATACATTGGATGATGTGTAGCATATGAGTATCATTCTCCTTTGATTTGTACTCTGAACAGGAATAGTGCTCGAGGAAAACGACCATCAGGACTTCTCAGAATGCAGTAGGTAAAGCCGTCATCAAGCTGAAGCCTGGTTTGGTCACCACAGTGCTTCGCGAGCCACTGTCCTACTGCAGGTTGTCGTCACTCGCCGTCTTCCTACTTCTGAACTAACTTACCCAGTTAATAATTGTGGGACACAGTTAGTTATTGGGTCTCCGAACAATTCTACAGTTACAACATTTTCGATTTCCATAAATCAATGTCAGAGGTGAAAGAAGAGATAAGTGACAGAAGGAATCTCGGGAGCAATGGCTGAATCCCAAATCTCTGGAGTTGTAATCCCACATTCATCCACTCAGCAGCTGAGGCATGTATGTCCCAATTGCATTTATTGCTGCATTATTATCATTACACTAGGTACGACTGAGGCGACGTAATTACATTTTTCTGCGTGTTTTTGAATGTATGCAAACAGAGTATTAACAGTAAATCGTTCATTGTGGTAAAGGTACTTCCAAAATCGTCAGTTACTATATTTTGTTGTGCTTTTTCTCGACAATCTCGTGCTAACGAAACAAACTGGTGACAAATATGCTGCATCACTTTTTTTTACGCTGCGTGATGGGGTCACTAAGTTCACGGAGGAAAGTGAAATATCACAAAGTCGAGAATTCAGCCTGCATCCTATTTCTCTGTACAGGACGCCTATGGAGTTATATTCAAAAGAGTATATTCTATATGGACGTAGTTAGATATAAAAAAAATACGTAGCCAACGGATCAGTGTATGGACGATCACACCTTCCTCAGATATCTATGTGTCTCGCTGTCCCCCTTGCTATAAAGCAAGTAATTCTGCTTAGAAAGACTTCCTCAACACTTGTGTCAATTTTCCATTAATCTTTCAACGTTGAGCCACATGCGGCTTTATTATTCTTCATATTCAGTTACTTGTGTGGTAAGATCAAAAGTTTGTCATGACGATTTCAAAAGGTTGTTGAGGTGGTAATGTTGGGATTTCGTGGTAACCATTTTAATATGTCTTTAAATGCTGCAGAACCAAATAGAATCCGAGAATAAGTTGTTCATTAAGAAACCCACACATCTGAACAACAAAACGAGACTCAAGCTCCTTCCTTCTACAACCACACAAGATCCGTGACTGCCTTGTCATGGAGCTGAGATACTGAAAACTTCTGTTGTACAGAGAAATGGAAGTTCCCATTCATGTAAGCTTCAAAAGAATGTGGTGCTAACAGGTATTCTGATCACACAATGGCCCACATAAGGTGAGGTAGGTTCCTTTCCAACTCAGGCTGATAATGGGTACTTTCCTTAGACAAGAATACAATATTTTTCCTGAGCAAACAGTGGTATATGGCACATTTATAGGTAAACAACACTCTTGAGCGAGACATGGCAGAAGTCACCGCAACGAAGTACGGTAGGTTACAAATCGTTGCTCCACATCATTGCCAGATAATTCTGTAACAAACATGGGCCTAAATTCTTTCGTATTCATATTTTTTCAGTGTGGTAGTGCATTGTTGAAGAAGATGCTTGAAGTCCAACTGCTCTTTTGCAAATTATTTTGATTGGAGACTGCTCATCTGATTAAGAGTGGGTGACACACGTTTCCTGTCACTTTTTATTGCTTCCAATATGTGGTCTGTCTTTGAGACAGCCTGAAAATACAGGACATTTATCTCAATCAGGCATGGCTACTTTACGAGGGGGACTGAGGCAAATGGTCTCATCATACCTTACATAGTTTTTCCTATCTGCGGATGTTCATGCACCCACGAATCCTCCACTGATCTCTCCTTTACAAGATAATTGTTGGTCCATGGATTCGGAACTCAAAGACTGCAGTTCTGAAACAAAAATATAATTCTGATAACATTGTTTTTTTAACATCTTCAGTGCAGGACTATCAATAAAACCTATTTACCTCCTCATTTTTACTATGTCAAGAGCGATACAGGGACTTCTTGGACACCCTGTAGATGAAATAGACGTGCATAGTAACATGATACCTGTCTTTGTTAATACTCTTACTTTGTGTTGACATGCCGCCTTACATACTTCTGGGTAACTGAACCTGTATGATGCGGGTAAACGACGCCCAGGCTCGTCATCCAGAGAAGACTTTGGATTCAGCTGCCTGCAGTGTACGGCCACCACCTACTTGCTGTCGTTTTCTTGCAGACGAGAAGTGGCAGCTGGAGGACAGAAGCCACGATACGCTCTCCGTGGACACTGACTGCGTGCAGCTGTTGGTGAACGCCCTGGACCACCCCACGTGTCCGCTGGAAGACCTGCCACTGGAAGCCGTGAAGCAGCGCGAGCAGTGCCGCGAGCAGCTGTGGGACGACGTGGTGCAGAGGTGGCCCCACATACCCGTCACCAGCTACCTGGCCTACACACAGAGGATAAACGTCAACCTCTGTCTGCTGGCCTGGATGGTGGTCAACTCGTACGGCATTTGTCAGTACGTCCCGTTTAGTATGATACAATCTGTGCACGATGCTCGCTGCTATTTCGATAGTACTAACGATCAATCATGTCTGCAGTCGAACGCTACAGACGCCATCTGCTCTGTTTCCAGAGCTATTCTGTTGCTAAAGTGTCGCGACTTTTCCGTCATTCGGACTTCCCATTATTGTAATTTCACTAGTTTCGGATTTGGAGCATTCCGTAGTACTAACAGGGTGCTCTATCAAAAGCTAACAGAAGAAACACTGAACTACAAAAACAGTTTAAACAACGCCACCTTGAAATACAAGGATTTCAAAATTGACAGCTTGAAGCCTTTAGAAATCTCATTTATACTGATAAATATCATTTTCCGTTTATCGACTGCCGGAGTATACATGTACCTTCCCCAGTTACGCAACTTGCCTGGAAAGATACTCGTGTCCTTTCAGATCACGTGCATAGTCCAGATCCTGTGTTCTGAGGTCGTGTATCGTATGGCAGGCGTCCCTGACTTACCTACAGCAGTGCTGATAGACAGCGCCCTCACACTTCTCAGCTGTTTCTGGCTGAACTCATTCTGCTACCACATGTATGCTTGTGTTCGCCATCTCAGGCTTCCTGACCAGCTACTACCTGCTGAAGTAAGCCAGTTATTCTGTCGTGAGGTGCTGTGTGTGCTTATACCGTGGAGTATAGTATGTGTGGCAGCTGTTGCTTTGGAAAAGACGAGTAAATATTACCTGATCTACAGTCGCATAGTAGTCCTTGCAGGGATTTCAGTGTCTGTGGCATTCAACTTGGTTTGTCTCGGACTGATTGGATACATGTACCTACGTAATCGGTGCTCCATGCGGCAACTCGAAATTGTTGATGACAAGAAATTTGCCTCAAAGAAGGAATGTATTTTTATGTCAGTTAAGGCCATTATATTAAGTGGAACAGGAATTATTATTAGAATTGGGTTCCACCAGGCTCAGGGAATAGCGCAGTTAGTGTACTATATGCATCTAGTTACGATGGTGCAAGGACCAGTGCTCTTCGTCTGTTTCGTTTGCAATGGAACGACGCTCCCCATACTCAAGAACAGGATACTTCTCTGGTGGAACCCAACCAACATCCCTGCAGGTCTAGAGCTGTGTTCGGCAGCCGAGAGGAATCTGGCCAGGAGAAACAATGAACAGTCTCCCTTTTCAGAATCCTCGCTGTAGGCTCCTTCAGTATTTTTCGCAAATAACTGTGTCCACACTACACTGCATTACGCCCAGCAATAAAAATGGACTCTACCTGGTATGAGAATGTTAAATGTCATTAAATCTGATATGGTACAGCCAGTACTTCTCTTTCCTAACGTCTCCTTCATTTATAACTGTGTGCTTATTTGTGAGTGGTAGCCTCTGTCTACCTATTCTAATGCACTGAGACTACTTACTAAAATTGTTGGGAAATGCTTCGTGTATACAACAGGCTGCGTCAATCACACGGCCTGTTATATACAAGTAAAACGCATCACGTTGTCGGAGGAATTCCCATTCGTCAGTGTCATCTACCGTGGCGATGGTGCATTTCTGGATACATGTTCGTAGGACGTTTTTTCTCCGTTTTCCTTCGAGGATCTGTCTTTGCAGTTTGTCGGTTGTATTAATGTATGATGTATGATATTAGTATATAACATTATGTCTGAAACAAGGAAATTTTCCATATGTGTGTGAAAGATGTACTTTTACATGATTTGTAATTCAAGTACCATGACAAGAGACATTCAGATACTTATAAAATCAAAAGAGAGGGGCCAATGACTGAAGTGGTGTGTGCATGAAAGTGTAAATGGGTTTGTTCAGCTTATTAGTGGTTCGATTACATAGAGTGGCTCAAACAGGTATAGTAATAAAGTAACACATGACTTGTTGTGTGAAATGTGGCTTGAAGTGAACGCAAAATGTCGAATGGCAGAGTTATATGAGATTAGCATTATTGGGTTTGTGAGACAAGACGGTGATTTGTTAAGCTAGAGGTTTGTAAGGGTACTATGGCAGATGTTAAAAGTTAATGTTCCATGTGCCACTCTTGAGCAAGGAAGAACATTACTTAAAGGCGTATTTACAGAAACAGTACTGTGGAAGGATAAACTTGTGCCAGTACTGTGAGTCCTGGAAAACATGTGCCATAGTAGCTTCACTAGAAGCACACAGTACGCCGAAATTGTTGTGATTCGTAATCAATAGACGATCTCCCATTTGTTTAAATAAAACCTGAGTGAGCAAAGTAAAGGAGTGTCTGTGTGAATTTAGTATCCAGCCCAACTGAAAATCCTGTGATAAATAGTACTACGTGGAGTGATTTTCGTGAATTGTGAAACTACAGGCATCATCGCGCACTTAGCAGGCACCCGCAGTGTTAACCGCGATTTCCGTACTGGACGCAGTGGAACCAGAGGCCGCAGCGCCACGAGGGAGGCAGGTGCCGGGTGCAGCCCGCCAGGCCGCAGGGGGGCGCCGGCAGCTCAACACATTCTGTAAAAACGTTTGACGAAGATTTGCAGGCCGTGCGCCTCGATTCTGTCAGCGCAGCGCCAAGCCAACCCTGGCCCGCTCTGCGTGACGTCACAAGAGCGCGCCGCGGCCTTCTCTTTAGGTGGTGGCGGCCAGAGCCGACACGGGGCCCACCCACACAAGCGTCCTGCACCACCGGGACACGCGTAAAGTCAGTCCGACTCAGTGGTCGCCAGCCGAGCCTCGACCCGCTGGAAAGTATCGAACCTCATCGCTCGAAAGCCAATAGTTAACGGCCCTCGTGCTACCTACTTACCCCCAGGCAAGATCCCGAGTTACGACCGCAGTACTGGGAACATTCACAGCCGAGTCCAGGAAATTACTTTCGACTGGCTGTACGAAATACACAGTTCAAACTCAACAGGAAGACGGTCACTCAAAAAACATTACTCCCAGATTTGGATAACAAACTGAGATTATCGCTATCCAATTACCCCAGCCAAGTCAGTCTGAGTCGGAGGACCACTACCACTTCGCTAACATCACCGAGTTTTCCCTGGGCTACAATTCGCCTAAACGCCCACACTAATTACTATTTCAACATTCGCAGATAACGACAGGAAAGTTCTTAAGCGGTAATGGATGCGCGCAAACGAGAAGGCGTTTGGAAACTCGAGAACACTGTGCGTCGCGACACAGAACTCCGCTCCAGAGCGCCCGCGACCCGCCACGTCGGCCACACGGGCGCCGACAGCCAGCTCTCGATTCCCCGAGCTCCGAGCCTCTCCACGAAATCCTTCTACACGTGGGCCTTTCAGCCAATCAGGAGCAGCAGAGGACTGCAAGCCCCACCACTGGCAACTCCCTGCTGCTGCTTACAGCCGCTGCTGTCACGTTCTGATCTTCAAAAAGGCGAACCAGCGAGCAGATATCGGTGGTCAGGGAATCAACTGTTACAACCCTTTCACTCGTGGGGTATCAAGCATTAACTTCTGCAACCGATATACCTACTAAAGGGTTTCCTCTGATATATATGGAGACAAGCATTCTCGCAGCCGAAACTGCTTGAACTGTTGTTACATGTACGTAGTTGTTCGACAGCACACGTGTTACTCAGACGATGTCCCCTGCAAAGTGCATCATGCGTAACTCGCGCCACTGTCGTCAAATGCAGCATTGTCAGAGCGACTCAGACTTGGGATCGGCAGTCTGCACAACCGCCACACTTTGACACAGGGACGACCAACTCGCATCTGCCGAGGCTAAAGGCACAGAACTCAACGCTGACTGCGAGAGTTCTCAAGCAGGGCGTGGGGACTATGGATCGTCCTGTTTCCGATATGCAACAACAGATCAGAGCGCACCAGACTGAATGAGAGAACTCTGTCTCCAGCAGATCTCCAGAAACGCAACGCTACGCCGAAAACCCGGACAAGAAATCCGAAGTAAACAGGCAAAGCCGCCACAAACACGGTACTCCAATTACAAAAAGTTTACACTCATCCAAATACATCTCACGAAGAACAAGGTTTACAACTGGTTGGATGTAGATGGAATTAAAGCACATCTAACACAACTTACGGCACTTTAGCAAACCCTACTATAAACGAAGAAGGTGGCAAAGAAACCGCCAAATCGTTGTAACCTGCACTAAAACAGTTGCCTGGGCCACCAAGTCGTTCACAAAAAAATCCGAAAAAATTTGCCAACATCACAACACACCCATCAGATATCGAAACCCGAGAGAACAGTTTGAGTTACTTCCCGATCTGAAGCAACAGTAACAGAAATCACATCGCACGCCAAACACTAAGCAAAAGAGAAACCACACAGACTCACGCTCGCCTTTGTGATAATCAATTTTGACCGTGATACAACAAACGAAAAAAATGAGGGGGACCTAAAGATACCAGGAAACTAAATCAAAATTCCCCGCTATTCCTTCCAGTCATCTATAGTTACAAAGAACCAACTAACAAGCTACTTGTTCACCATTTCAGAATGCACTGTGTACCTCACAAGGTTGGACTATTTAAACACTACCTCCTCAATAACAGCTACGTCCATATTGCAACACTTTCCAATAAGCCACGAAAAGCTGCGATATAAATTGAAATGTGAAGAACGGAGTCGAGCACATAGAATTTTTAATTGCAAAATATACCCGAAACAAAAGCACCAAAATGCAGGAGCTGCAACACTGATAACGTTAATAATGATGAGAGTTGCAAACAAAGACCGAAACAGCCTATCTCAGCAAACAAAACTGAAAACATTAAGCGCATTGATGAAACTTCGTCCAAGAATGTCAAGATAACAATCAAACGGGAAACATACACTGAGTCTTCACTACAGCCCTTCCCAACATGATATCTGAAAGAAGGGAAATAATAACAGCAGTTTCTAAAAAGCTACTTTCTTTGGCGAACACGGATCCACGTCTATATCGCCATATTGATAGACAAGGAGGCCTATGCCCAACCTAGCCTGAGACACCAGGAAACAAGAATTAACCTTTACATTCAAGCCTAAGAAAGATATTGGCACTATCTGCATTGTCAACACACTGGGTTTCTGCTCTAAAAACAAACTCCCTAAAGGCATAGTAAGAGAAAAAGAAGTTGGTATTATAGTCGCAACACGTACCTCATGAGCAGGTAGAGAAATCAATCTAGATAACTGTATCTGTCACGCAAACCAGACCGTAGTAGAAGCTGAGATAGATGCTTCATAGTCTTTCATATAAAACACCACAACGATGTATCCTGCCGAGGAACCGCCAACTGTTCTCGTTAATTATATACCCTCATTGTACCCAGCTAAAGGAACAGGAGACTCAGTGTTAGATCTGCGATATTTGCTGAAAAATTGAACAAGAAAGATATTAAACTGGTTGTAGCCATTTTGAATCACGCAAGACTCAGAAATGACTCGCCGCCTTTTATCAATCACTATGGCACTTCTATCTTAGAACATATACTACGTACAACATAGCTACCCAGATTCTGAAGCTATACTGAATTTGGCGACTGGATAGCTAACGAATACCTCACATTTATTATGCTGTGAACCGCAAAACATCAGACGTTTCTTCATCGCGGCCATGAAACTGAAAATAGTCTCTCTAAAATAGAAGCAAGCTAAATTCAAGATGATTTCCCAACCCGAAAGACCAAAAAACAACACCAAATCATAGGTTACCGTGCTCTCAGTGACAGGGGAAGCTTTCGAGACAGACTAAAAATATTCAAGGAAGAACAACATAATCGCACAAGAACAAGCCAGGTTCAGCGGCAACCACAGCACAGGTGACCCGGTCCCAGGACTGAGCAGCAGAGCGACGCAGGCTGAACGCAACACGGCAGGCGCAACGCCAGCAAGCTTTCTAGTGAACTTCGCATGCCAAAGTGTGCAGTTTACTAAAAATGTTGCTGGAAATAGGTAAGTACATGCGCTGCTTGGTGATCACCATTGGACAGGTATTAAGCCAGCTGCAGCGACGTCACGTGGGACAGTCACGTCTCCAGTGCTACACACCTACAACATGGCTGACATCGCTAAGGGTCGAGGATCGAAAGAAGAGCCCTGTACACAGACGACACTGCCTACTGTTGTCAGGGCCCGACATGCGGCAGAATTAACGAGCAGGTCAGCCCCTTCACAAACAAGCAGGAAGCATCGCTAAGCAATTCGAGTAGATTAAAATACAGTGGATCCACGAAATCTATCCTTCAGCACCAACCTGTGATCTTCAACTACTCCTACTTTAAATAAATATGTAATCCTCGCGTCATCTTCAGAGGTACTATGACAGTCAGTTATAAACAATGAAGAAATACACCAACTGGAAAATAAGATGTTATAACACAGAGAGATGTTGTTGCGCCCCTCACTGTCAGGACTGGTTTCAAAAATTGCTCTCCATTCTACTGTATAAGTTGCAGGCCTCTTCATCTCCAAGTACATACTGCAGCCCACATCCATCCGACCTCTTACTGTATTCACCACCTGGTCTTTACGATTTTTAACCTCCACACTTCCCTTCAGGTTTAAATTGGTTACCCGTCGACGTCTCGGAACGTGTCCTACCAACCGCCCCTGCATTTGGTCAGGTTGCGCCTCGCATGTTACCACGTTTCTCGGGAATCCAAACTTATCTTCCCTGAGGTCGGCGTCTACCAGTTTTTTCATTCTTCTGTAAAGAATTTGAGTTAGTATTTTACAACGACGAGTTGTTAAACCTATAGTTCAGTAATTTTCACACCTACCAGCAACTGCTTTCTTTGGAATTGATAACATTACATTCTTCGCCTGTCTCATACGCCTGGCACAACAGTGGGACAGCACCGCCGTGGCCGGCTCTCCCGAGGCTGCCTGTAGTCCTGCCAGAAGACTGTTTACTCCGTGGGCCTCGTTTCGACTTAGATATCTCAGAACACTGTCAAATTTGATCTCACACAGTTACATCTCCCACCTCATTTACATCCATGACCAATTCCCTATCTGTAATATTACCTTCAGTAAGATATATATCTGACATAACTACATTAGCAAAAGACAAAACCTATGTGATGTCATGACAGCAGAAATTCTAAATATGATGTAGCTGTGCTATTGACTATACAAAGACTTAGACCACTACACTATTCAGAATGACTCCAGTTTCTTCTATATAACATGGCACTTACCTCTGACTTACACGGTTATGTTACAAATCCCTTCGTATCATACTAGAGATTAGTTCCTAAGCATTAGTCTTAAAGACTACTAGTACAATGTAACAGGACACAAAATGCCATAACGATCGACAAACAATCGCAGGTGATGCTTTTTTAAAGGAAGGTTTTAACCCACTCATAAGGCGAATGCCAGGACTCAGCTGTAAGAATAGCATCGTCCTCCAATCCGCCAGGATTACACGCTGCGTCCAAACCAAATAAGAGCCTCACATTAAAGATGAACAGCGTCACTACATCATTAAGCGCATTTCCGTTCAAAGAGTAACACGTTTGGTAAGGTACATTACTGCTTGTACTAAACTTAAATATTTTCATTTTCACCTCTCCCCTGTCAACAGTGACTGTAATTGGGATCAGCAACTCAGAAACAGACATTCTTTAACAAAGTCAGTCTGAAGTAGTCGACGAATGATCTTGAAATTAACCACATTTTATTAAGACCTGACTTATTAGGCGCTGCAGATAAGTGATCTTATGTATTTCTAAAACATTAAAACTTAATTACGAAACCTTTTAATTTTCTTGATCGCAAAAACACATTGCTTTACCATTCATTACACGTTTTGGTTGCCAATCAACTATTGTTAGCTTGTAAAAGAAGCAATAAACAGGGAATTGCCTTAGATTTAACCAAATGTAAGGAAGTTACGTAGTATTGCGTAATGATATGCCAATCATGGTAAATGCAATGTGGCTATGAATTCTGTAGGCTTGAACGCCATCATCTAATAGCATATCTTGGAACTGTGTAAGTAATTGGAAAGTTCCTATCAGGTGAATGTGAATAGTAAACTGTTTTCAGATATTAAGCAAATAGAAATAATGATAACATACCATGCTGACTAATGAATATATTTTCCATAGACTATTGGTTACACCAACGAAGTTACAGAGTGCAACTCTCAACATATAGTAACAATCGAAACACACTCTTTCGTTAAGAATAAAGGCGCTAGCCCAGCTTAAGAAGCGAAAGTAATTTAAGGAAGAGACACTCTCTCTAGTTACTTATATCGGAAATGAGTATGAGCAGAAATTAGTAAGTGTAGCTGCCTTTTTGGCCCTATCAGCTGTTCTCGACACTGCTTGGTGAGAAGCACTTCTTTAGAAATTCACGATTGTGTCGTAAATTTAAGGACTTACTTAACAACATGCTCAGCAATAGAGCATTTCATATCTATTCTCACAATGACAGATGCAGGGTACGTAAACCAAGTGATAGTTTACTTCAAATGTCTGATCTGAGTCCACTACCACTTTGGTCTGTACATGCACAGCTTACCAAAGGTCTTCAAAAAAACTGATTTATGCTGATGACATTTGCTTGGTGGCTCAGAGCCCTAACGTTTATGATGCTGAAACCTCTTTATCTACTGATATGGAAGTCTTAGATATATACATCAAGAAAGAGTGGCTCCACCTAAATCCACAGAAAATAATTGTATCTACATTACATCTATGCAGAAGACAGTCAGAGTGCACACCAGAAGACGGATTCAGAGACCAAGTCTCGTTGTACTGCATTACACCATAATACATAGGAACAGCGCTAGATAGAACTCTTGACTTACAAGTAGCACCTAAAGTCAAAACGAGAAAGAACAGTCTTCAAAAATTTGGTGGTATCTTATGGGGAGCTAATGCTCGTGTTTTGAGATCCATAGCTCTAACCCTATCATAGCTGCTCTGTTGCTGAAGATTACTGTTCGACCAGGATCAATAGTGCTCATACTAAGAAGATAGATGTCCAACTGAATCAGGTATTATGGGATGTATTCAGAGTACAATCGCTCTAAGACTTCCTGTTCTCAGCATCATCCCACCCCCAGCTCTAAGAATCCATCTCTCCTAAAGGTCTGGAAGAACATTCTGAAGAATCCTCAGCTGGCCAGTCATCGAGATGCTCCACAGGCAGAACATCAACACTTGAAATCAAGGACACCCTCATCATGCACAGCAGAAAACCTCGTTGTGTCCTCTTTGATTGCCAACCATTTACGGAAAATTCAGTGGAATCCGTCATCAATAGTCAACAAGCATCTAGTCAAGGGCCCATTCATGCAGACAGAATTCGATCTCCCCAGACATCAGTAGAGGATCTTGAAATGGATTAGCGTGGTGAAGGCTGGTGTGCTTATCTCAAGCATGGGGTGAGTGTTCTATTTACAGACAATTCAATGTCACTTTCTAAATATTCCAGTTTCAATGGCCTCAGTATTATCATAACAGAAACAGGGTCACATGTTGCAACACGCTTGAGGCAGCTACAAGTCCTTCCCGCTGCTGTGACGTCACATGATTATCAAATCTAATGCTAATTCCAGAGATCTCTTTATCCTAACACGTGCTGATTCGATTATGTGCATGCTTAATCATCAGGATATGTAATTACCCAGGGGCTGTCTTCTGGATCCTGAGGTGTATGTCATAATTTCATCAAATAATTACAAATGATTTATCAGTTATGCTTCTCCCATGGTCTTGGTCTCTGTATCCTGAAGTGAACTGAAATAGTACTTACCGACGAGAGTCGTTGCACTGTGTCATTTTCACTACGTCTTCACTGCTTAGAAAGTGTGTTAACTGCCCTGTCGTCGTGCTATATAATTTTTGCATGTTATTGCATTAAGTCTTGGGATTTCGAGGTCATCTATACTGCAGAGAGGTATATAAACCATACAGCTCTATGATATTATCAGTTCATTTCAGAATGCTACTATTTACTAGTACATACATGTTAGCTTATGGTTCAAAACATGTATATGTAGGATTAGCATGAGATCGTGAGTGTGAAGTTATAGTAGAAACTGAGGATGTCCGTCGTAATGTAAAACACAATTTACAGATACGAGTTAGGGTGAGCATTGTTTGCCGATGAAGCACACTGAGAGGTTGATGACAACAGACTACGATCCTTTTCAACTTCCTCTTCACATGAACATCTGTAGCAATAAGGCAACCATCATCGACCTGTATAAAAGTGTCGTGAAGTTGTATTGGTTATGCAGTGTACTACGGATTGCAACAGACAAATACGGTGGCAAGTATATGTGAAAGCGTTACTAAACGATGTTGTGTGTTATGTAAGTGAATGTTGCATACAAGATGATTTAGAACAATGTGTAAACATATGTATGCTTGCAGCACCAAGGGCTGCTACTATAATCCTATAAATATTGAAACTGTAGAGCCTGGTTTACAGACGGAGAACGGAGATACGACGTTGCTCCTGTTGGATTGAATACAATGGAAGCAGAATTTATAGCATAAAAAAACAGTTATTTAAAGAATAATACAGAGATATAAGACAGAATGAATATTAAGAAATGTGTCAACAATTGTTTTTTTTATTTTGTGCATGTAAAAAACGTTAATAAACAAAGTTATTTAAAACGTGTATTTGTCTTTCATTGAAAGAGCACCAGTGCAAAACAAACATTATGCAAGATATTTACAGATATGATAAATACGTCACACTATTCTGCAAACCCTCAATCATACATACAGTAAATATATTCACTCATTGAGTGAATAGAGCCAGTATGGCACAGTGCCAAAAAATTTCGACGATATAAACACACATTTAAAACAGCTTAAGAAGGGTTCAAGTTACTTGCAAATACCAACATACTTAAAACAGAGATGTGAGCAACTAAAGACGGTATTTCTGTTAGGATAATGCTTAGCGTTTGATGCTAAAAGGGTTTGAAAATCCTATCTGCCTGTAGATACACACATCAAATTGTATTACATCACATCGGTTCCGAGAGATCCTGAACCTGTACAGAAAACTGGAATAGAATCAAGATAAACATCATTTCCGCCCTTTTTATTCGTCATGAAAACCACACATTGCGTATTGTTCCACCATACAGCGAGACCATCAGAGGTGGTGGTCTAGATTGCTATGCACAACGGTATCTCTAATACGCAGTAGCACGTACTCTTGCAATGATGCACGCCTGTTTTCATCGTGGCATACTATCCACTGTTCCGTGCGGTTAAAGGCGCTGCAGTCTGGAACCGCAAGACCGCTACGGTCGCAGGTTCGAATCCTGCCTCGGGCATGGATGTTTGTGATGTCCTTAGGTTAGTTAGGTTTAACTAGTTCTAAGTTCTATGGGACTAATGACCTCAGCAGTTGAGTCCCATAGTGCTCAGAACCATTTGATTTTATCCACTGTTGGTCCAGATTGTCCCACTCCTCAACAGCGATTCGGCGTAGATCCCTCAGAGTGGTTGGTGGGTCACGTCGCACATTAACAGCCATATTCAATCTGTCCCATCAATGTTCGATAGGGCTTATGTCTGGAGAACATGCTGGCCGTGAGATACAGGAGGATTCCAGTTACATTACATTATAGTCAGGCAGAGGTTCCGAAATCAGGTATTGGATTGTAAGGCATACCCAGGAGCAGTTATAGACTCAGCTCACAATTTAATAGTGGTGAAGAGTAGACTGAAGTTTGAAACATTAGTCAGGAAGAAACAATAGGCAAAAAAGTGGAATACGTAAGTACTAAGTAATGGAGAGGCAAGCTTAAATGTCTCGGAAGCTACTGATACTGCAATATAGC
The DNA here is from genome assembly GCF_021461395.2 of Schistocerca americana. NCBI lineage: Eukaryota > Metazoa > Arthropoda > Insecta > Orthoptera > Acrididae > Schistocerca > Schistocerca americana. The sequence continues at coordinate 95,033,773 of NC_060129.1, read as the reverse complement.
GCATTATCCAGTTCAGTAGAATAAGAAGGACACTTCTATAAAGGGTGATCAGAGAGAAACGGTCCAGTAAACGAAATTCTAAAATGCATACCTTATGAGCTATGAGCACTTTTTCACGTTCGATACTGTGGAACGTGCACTAAATAGTTTATCTCTCACTCTTTTTGACGTGTCAGTCCTTTTGTATTTCGTTCTTTGTACCTTACGAATATGTCTATAGTTGTGGAAAAGGGCAGTCACTTGTGTCCTGATAGCAAAGTTTAATCATCCTCCACTCGACCGTCATTTCAGCATCGTCAGAGTTCTGAGGTGCAGCGATCATGGTTCATTAAGTTACTTCCTCAGTTCGCACACATACCTGCAAATCCATCGCTATCATCCGGTGGAAATGATGAAAGAAACTGTGACTGTTCACATGTATGAGCTACGCGTGGTCATTGTCGAGGCCATTCGAGCCATGGAACAGAGAATAATTTTAGGAACTGGAAAATATATTTTAGAAAATGCTGCTTGTTCCAGATATAGGCACAGAAGCTCAGGACGACTCGCGAGAAATATGCACAGACAGTCCAGTTACGCTGGATTCCCTGAAAAATTACAGCAATCTTAGATAAATAAGGGCATAAATGAGTACTGCGCAAGGGGAAGTGGCACCTCATCTTGGAATGATCAGAAGTAAAAGTCTGCAGTCCTGCGAATGAATTAGGACACAAGCTGGCCAAAGAGCAAGAAAGTGCAACAGGAAACTAGAGCGGAAATTTTGCCTCAGTGAGGAAATGACAGATGCAGCGCGAAAGAGAAGTGAGAAAGAGTGGTGTGAAACCATGAAAGAGACTATGGCAAATGAAAATTTTTTTCAGCTGTTCAACATCGCCATTCTACCATTTACCACCGTCGCCTAGTGTTACAGCTGTGTCGGCTGTGCAGGGGAGATTAAAGGCTCTCTCCAGCTTGCTGAGACAGTTGAGTCTGGTGGGCCTGGCGGAGGGGCGCGAGCCCGGAAACCGAGGGGTCACTCGACGAATTCTCCTCGGGTTTTCAGGCGAGTGGTGGCGTCGTCTCGTCCCAACACTCTCTTATACAATGGCTAGCAACTCGCGATCGCGTAAAAGCAGTGGAATTTGGGGTTTCTTCGCCGATTTAGGTGATGGGAAAGCAAAGTGCAGCTGTTGTTCTAAGTGTGTTTCATATAAAGGAGGAAATACATTTAATCTAGCGCGTCATGTTCGAGTGCTGCATCCGACAGTGTCATTGTCAATCAGGCGCTTAGCGCCCCCTGCTCCTGCATCTTCCGATATTTCTTGGACAAATAACGCGGACAATCCGGAACCAACACCAGCAATTGTCAGAAGCGAACAGCAGTCGGTGCCAGAAAATAACAGTATCACTTCATTATCAGACAGCAGGCATCAATAACACAGGACATTACCGACGTATTTTTCGAAACCTCTTTCGAACAGAAGAAATCAAGAGAGAGATTTCACACTTCTGGAGATTGTTGTAAAGGATTATTTACCCTTCAACATAGTGGAAAGCAAACATTTCCAAAGTTTTGTAGGCAAACTAAATGGTGCTTACAGCTCGGAAGATCATTTCCGATACACTACTACAACAACAGTACACCATGATGAAAGAAATTGTAAGAGTCAAAATAAATTCTGCGGTAGCGGTTGTGCTGACAGTGGATGGGTGGACCTCAACCACAAATGAGAGTTATTTGTTGGTGACAGCACTCTACGTTAAAGACCTGGAGCTGGCATCTTCCCTCCTAGAGTGCTTTAAATACGACGAAAGGCACACGTCAGGAAAACTCTCCGAAGAACTGCGACATGTCACAATGGAATGAGGCATTCCAGAAAAAGTCGTGTGTGTTGTTAGTTACAATGCTGCTAATATTGTGGCAGCTATAAGACTCACAGCCTGGAAACACATCCCCTGCTTTGCGCACACACTCAATTTAATCGTTCAGAATGGACTTCCGCACATTCAACCCATTCTGAATAAAGTAAAAAAAAATTGTTCAATTTTTTAAAAGAATTTCATAGGCCTGCACGAAACTGAAAATGATGCAGGAATTTTAAACATAAAACGTGTTATGCTATAGTTGCCCTCTTTTATGCTACCTTTTTGTATTTTATATCTGAAGAAGTCTGGTCAATAATCTGAAACTAGTAATCAGTAGAGGAGCTTTAGCGATCTTGAAATACGACTTTTATCCACACATTTTAACATAACAGATCGCCCATCATCCCTTTTGAAAATGGGAAACAATAACGAAAAAAAACTTTAACTTTTGTGCCCAAGGGCATATTTTGCACTGGGTTGGCGCCACCTGCGACCGCAATTCTAATTCGGTCTAAATCTCATTTGGCAACCCAGAATGCCAGTTTGATGCCGCATTGTTGAATGTCTAGTTGCTTAGTTTCATTTTCATGGTTGATTTATAGACTAACCATTATTATTAGCAGTTTGTCACACTAGAGCAAACGTGTTTCTTTTGAGGAAGATTTTCTACAATGAGTCATAGAGACCTGAACGAGGCGGAAATTTTCGCTTAACATGTAATAGACGAACAAGTATCAGAGTTACGGGATTTCGAGTCGAATTATATAGACATTGAAGAGAATACAAATAAAGAAGATACGGGGGGGGGGGGGGGGGCAGTGAAGAAACAATGCACACAGACAACACTCCCAATATGCTACATGTTCTGGTAGAGTGCATCCAAAAGCAGCTCGAAGAATACGTAAAAGTGGTTCTGCGAACTTGGCCCATAAACCTCAGCGAAGAAGTACAGCTGGGAAAGAAGTATCTGAATCAATCAAAAAAATTTTCACTCCTGAAATGGTTAGGAAAATAACTGACGATACAATTGTATCATGTGAATGCAAAAAATGGATCTCTTGTTAGCGATTCTGAACTATACGCTGCACAGTAACACATACTAGAATATACTGCCCTACTTAACTTAATCTGTTACATTAGTTTGCTTTTAGGATCTAAGATGTACGTACTCACTTTGCATTTGACGATGTATTCGTTGTGACGCCTGATTTGAAACCAACAATCTGCATAAATCGAATGTTTGAAAATAAGAGTTACCTCCCCAAATAAGCAACAACAAAAAAACTAACATTGGATCTTACAGCCGATACATTTGTCCGAAAATGGAATAAAAATACGTAGTTTTTATGGGTAAGTCGCAAAAAGAGACGTCCTAAGGGACTTTATAAATATAGTGTTCATATAGGGTTTAGATGAGACCATTAGATTCCTGTGTTATAGCCTGAATACAGCATTCATGTACGGTTTAGATAGAACCATTAGATTTCGATGTTATAGCCAATAAGTCGTTAAAAGTGATGTCGCTATGAACGGTCTCGACTGAATGTATCCACAGGACGTGTGGCCTGTAATTGAAAAAGTGGCGTGCCAACGCGTCTCCTCGAGGCTTTCAGGCTTGCAGCGAAATGACCACGACGAGAAAAATCGAGGAATTGCAGCCAATATAAGAGCCCTTGCCGACGATCGCCCCAACCACGCGACATTCGCGAGCGGAACAGGAGTAGGCGGGTGACAGTATGAAGAGAAATGTTGTTGAGAATAGGTTCTGGGTTCGAGCCCCAGTCCAACACAAAGCTTCACGTCACGGCATTTCAAATAAGTTACATGTGAAGAAGCAATATTTAGCATCTCTCGTAGTTCGTTAACAAGGACGATAGATGCTGGGTAGGAATCCGCGTCCGTTAAAAATGTTTACGTTATGTAATTTATAGTTGATATTTGCTAACTGATACTGTCTAAAATCGAGGTATATCACTCTCTGTATGCATAGTCAGGAATGACTGTAGGTTTCCGTCAGTCACTAAATCTTTGCTTAGTCTACATGACCTGGGTTTGAATCCATATGCAGAACGAGACGGTTCGTCGTGTCATTTGAAGTTCATAGATATTCTCTACTAGCTGCTCGTTAATAACTTAAATTTTTAATGCCATTTTGCGTTAAATAATAAGTACGGTATGTTACTTTCAAGAAAAAATCATGAATATGACGAACTTACTACGTGCATTACCTATCCGACGTAACAATGAGAGTGGTAACATTTGAGGTATGTCATTTATTGTCATAAATGTGAGCTTACAAGCGTTAAGGACAGTTTATATGTGATAAGGGGTTCCCTGATATTTGTAGTATCGTGGTATTACTTTACATCTTGAGTTACTGCGATACACAGCAGTGTTTCATAGTGATGACTTGTTGGAAGCAGTTTCAACGGTCAAACAACTGTACTGAGAGGCTATTAGAGGACCTGCTAAACAGCTGCGTTATGCGGGTTGCATGCGATTCAGGCAAAATGCAATTCGATTCGTTCGGATACTTTTGAGCATGACTGTACGTACATAAGTTGTGTACCAGAAAGGAGTATTGTGGGTCCGACACAAGTAGGCTATTCTCACCATTTACGTACGTAATCGTTCATTGCTTACGGAAAGATTCCGGACAGTAACGTACACAGTGTAAGTACTGGCATCAGAGGCGGTACCTTCAGTGTCGGCGCTGTGTGGTCAGGAAGGGGCAAAGTGCGAGAACGTTCTGTGAAAGAAATATTAGGCGCTGCTGTGACTAATAGTAAGGGCACAGAAGTATTTTGTTTGTAAACATTGTAGGGGGTGTTCTTGGAGGCAGATTATCTGTGAAAATATTCCTACGTTATTCAAAGAATTCGTAAATAAAATATTGTCAACCGATCTGACTAAAAATTGAACTAATTTTTGGCATCACATAAAACCAGCAAGCGGATCAAAACCATGAGCTGAGTCGCTCAGTAACCATACTACCACAGAAACGGAAGACGACAGACAGAAGGCGAAATACAGAGCTGCCATGAATCATTCACTCGTTTCCAGAATTCTAAATTTTCCGAAATATTACATGTACAAATATGATTGGTGTATGGATATAACAGCCAACTCAGCGAGTTTAAACTGTGCCGACCACCTCACATTAACAATGCGGCGCCTTGCCAAAATGCCGACAAAGCGAGAGAAGAGTTTTCTCGTGTTGTAATATGCGGGATATTTGACCAAATGTGGCAGCTGCAACCGTGTAGGGGTGTGAACGAGATTTCTGTACGCGGTCCAAAGAAGTCAACAGCAGGCGCAAGCCGCGAACTCTAAACACCGCAACAAAGTGTGTGGAACACCGTGCGTCGGCAGTCACACATCGAACCGCGACGTCTGCATTTCTCACAACTATTAAAAGCAGAAGGCTGCGGCCGGCGCCTTCTGATTTGGGCCACAATGCACGGACCGGTTGAGGATGGACATTTCGTCCCCATGCTCATATTCAGCAACGAAGCAACCTTGCATTTATCCGAAAATGTTTATCTCCGCCATGTGAGAGTGTGGCGTACTGAGGATCGTCGTAGTTCCTTCACAGAATAACAACGGCCCATTCAAGCTTTGTCTGTGACACTGACAGAAAACATTAACCATCGGAGAATCTGGTTGATGCGCCGCAATTTCATGAGGATTTTCAGTAGCCCACACTCACATTGCGGAGGTTAAGTTTTTCAGATAAATTCTAGGTTGCTCCGTCGCTGAAGATCAGCATGGAGGTTCAGCATGGAGGTTCATCCTCCAGCGATCCCTCCGTTGTGGCGCGAATCTTAATGCGCCGGCCGCAACCTTCTGCTTTTAATTGTTGTACGGGCTGCAGACGGCACGGTTCGAAGTGTAACAGCCGACGCACGGTCTTCCACACACCTTGCTGCGGTATTCAGAGTTCGCGGCTTGTCGCTGCTGTTGACTTCTTTGTACAAAAATCTCGCTCACCCTCCCCCACGGGCGAAGCTGCCACATGTGGTAAAATATCCCGCATATTCCAACACGAAAACTCTTCTCTCGCCTTTTCGGCATTTTCACAAGGCGCTGCATTCGTAAGATCAGGTGTTCCGCACAGTCTAAACTCGCTGAGGTGAAAAATATTTCGGAAAATGTAGAATTCTGGAAACCAGTGAATGATTTATTGGTAGCCCTGTATTTCGCCTCCTGTGTCGTCTTCCATTGCTGTGACGGTATGGTCACTGAGCGACTCAACTCATGATTTCGATCCCGTTGTTGTTTTCACGTGAGGCCAAAAGTTCTCTTAATTATTAATCGGAAAGGTTGACAATGTTGTATTTACAAATTCTTTTAATAATATAGATAATATTTGCACACAAAACCTGCCTCCAAGGATTCTCCTGATAATGTTAAGAGTCAAAGTACTTCTGTGCATCCCGCAGCGCCTAACATTTCATTCACAGAATGTACTAGCTCTTCTGTACTAACTAATCACACAGTGCCAAAACTATGTAGTGACTTCAATGCTACTACCTATACTGCGCACATTACCATCTGCCATCTTGCCGTAAGCAATCAACGGTGACGTACGTAAATGGTGAGTATATGCCTACTTGCATCCGACTTTTATTACTCCTTTCCAGTACACTATTCAGTAAGTACGAACATGCAAACCAACGCAATTTCGCACCTGACTGACGTACTCATAGACCAAGACACAGGTATCGTTAATAGGTAGCGTGTGTGGCCGGCCGTTGGTGACCGAGCGGTTCTGGTGCTACAGTCTGGAACCGCGCGACCGCTACGGTCGCAGGTTTGAATCCTGCCTCGGGCATGGATGTTTGTGTTGTACTTATGTTTGTTAGGTTTCAGTAGTTCTAAGTTCTAGGGGACTTATGACCTCAGCAGTTGAGTCCCATAGTGCTCAGAACCATTTTTAGGTAGCGTGTGTTTGACTTCCGTAATTAAATCTAGAACTTGTTTCTGTGCAGCCTCAAGAATGAAAAATTAATACCCCAATGGCTTTATTCTTCCTGCAAAACAATGCTGAGAAATTTATGTATGATAGTGTTTTCTAACAGGTATGGTGAGCTATCAGTGCCGCTATTCATTAATTTTTAATTCACGTCTTACTGACAGTTTACTTATAGAATCAGTGGCGAGTGGCTGCTTTCCTTACCTGAAATGCCGATTACAAGATACGAAGTGCCATAGTAACTGACCTAACGTTCTTTAAAGGGCAGATGGACCTGTACTGTATCACTGGCTTGTACCGATAATGTACATCATTTTCGTTACCACTCACGAATGATTCTGCGTCCTGTTTATTTTTCATTTAAGGCATACTGATTCTGTAGCTGATTTCACTGTTGCCTTTCATCTAGTGATGTAGTGCCCGAACACAAAGCTCCGACGTCATTTGCATGGGAAAATTTAGTCGATAATTTCACATCTCCAGACAAAAACCGATCGTAAAGGTTTGATATTTTGCACAGAAACGAATATTCTTTTAAATGGAGGTTATCGCAAGTAATGCTTTTGAAAGCCATCTAACAATTTGTTTTTGAAACTGGGAAACCGGTAATGGTTTTGTGTAAATAAACTTTCCATATCATATTCATGGTTGACTGCTCTAATTAAGTTATAATCTTTATAATTTTACTACAGCCTAGTTTGTCATGCTGTTTGTTTTCGAGAATGCAGCGATAGATAGCAGGCACTATATAGTGTGTCTCAAATCAACATGAATGTTATTCAAAAGACCATTAGTAATTGATACGCGTTACCACTGCATTGGAAAGCACGTTTCCTCATAACATTAGCACTAAAAAGTTCAACTCGATTTTCCATTATATCATTCAGAAGACACACTAGATGATACCGATAACTCGCGTCATAAGAATGCACGATAATATTCTTCAGATCCATTTGTTCCTTTTTAGGCCACTCGGCCAATGGGTTAACAAAAATTTGAAAGCGCACGAAAGACTAGAACTTAATATTGCGACGCAGCAAAACGGAGCAAACGAAACAAAACCGTGGACGGGACAGCACGGTCTGTATTCGCCTGGGACGTGTTGACTGCCCGCGCCCACGTGTCAACAGGCGTACGAGGCTGGCTGCACCGATGCCTCTTTGGCAAAGGCTGCGTCCGTCTTGCGCACACGCAAATTTACACAGGTGAAAACGTACGTTGACACTAGCTACGAACTGTGTCCAATGCTGAAAAATACTGAACCTGCCGTTCCAACTGTGTTTCGATCCATGACGACATCAAACCGGACATAAAACACTCGTCGAAATCTAACGTACATAAAATATCTGACACAGCAATAATTATCGTTACTGTAACACTCCATTTCTTTGGCTCCGCTGACAACCGTACTGTAACCTGTCAACCCAGCCTAGACCTCGGGCTATGCAACACGTCACTTTTCCACCACAACCTATATTAGAAAAAATACGTAATATAGCAGCCATGTAAACATCACCGCGTTCTGTTGTATCCGTAAGTATATATGACGTCACAGAGTACATCATTAAGCCACGGGGCAATGTCGACGCCCCCTATCGGTAGCTGCGACCTGCTCCAGTTTAGACAGTCGCCTGTACTGGGAAGACGGGTATTTGCAGAACCTAAGGAGTGTTGATGCTTCAAAACGGTGAAACAAGACGGAGGTCAGACAACTGCAGACTTTTTTTAACTGGCTAACTACTAAATGGTTTATGACCAAATGGGCCACAAATGCGACAGCGAAATTTTCGCGAATCGCTTTTTTCTTCAGCAGAGGCATAGAAGTACCGGGTGGTCGTAAGTAAAATGCAGCCACTCACCGAAGTCCACTGTGGTCTGTAATTACCGTATGGCAACGAAACTTGGCAGGTATGCTAAGGCGTTAATGCGAAACCAGTTTGCGCCGGAGGAAATCAGTTCCGATTTTAGTTACCAGGTGCGAATCTGTCGTTGTGCAACGTCTCGCCGAAGTCTTCGGTGCTCATACTGAACAAATTGTGCAGCTGGCGGTTAATAACAAGATCTACATTCTGCCTTTCTCACTTGTTTGACCCTTCCTGCCCACGTTCCGTTGCCAATCCATTACATATGGAAACATTTCTATACGTCTTTCTTCCGTTGATAGAGCCATTTGGTGGCCAAAATCGAAAATAATTCCTTTCCAGTGTAAATCGGTTCCGCAAGTGGGCTTTAGTATACCACGTTTCGCTACCATACAATAGTTACAGTCCACACTGGACCCCTGTGAGTGGCTCAACTTCAGATTATGAGCACCCAGTGGAACAGTACCGTTACTGCCAGCCCAAGTATCGTGTGAGACACCACACTGTCAAAGATTCTGCTGGTGGACAGAACACGTGAAGAATTAAAAGCACCCAGAAACATTGTACACATTCGTAAGTCACCAGCGATCTTACTCCGTTATTATGAGCAATCGATGTGCGCCTCAGAGAGCGAATTCCACACATTATCGATTAAATGGCGGCCTTTTTCTGAAACTGTTTTGGCTCCAGCCACTCTTCATCCGTCAACGTCACATTTCCCGACAATTCAGCACTACTAATCTCGCTACACACGAGACGTTTTGGACAGGTCTTCAATTCGGTGCATCAATTGCGTTGCATATTTTGTGATAGCCGAGTATAAAAACGGAAACCACCACACACACACACATACTTCAGTGTCACGAAAGTGAGAGCCATTTGGAGCTCAGATTTCGGGTTACGCATTATTCATAAAATTCGTGGAACTTTCGTTTAATCATCCTGTCCCTCACGTGTGAAGACAGTCACTTTTATGTGACATCACGCGTCCTGTGCTGCGATTGGATGCGGGGAGCAAACTGGACAGTTGCTGTGCTGATCTACCTGTTTGCGAAGTTAAAGTTGGCAATTTCGTAGCTTTGGTACTCAAATTTGCGTTTTATGACGATATGTAGTCTAAATGATACACGACACTTCAGAAGTCTTCAAGATTTTCAGTACATTATCATGCTAAAATGTCGGTAAATCTGACGTCAGTGGCTACCGATAATTCCCAATCAGTGACTTACCATCAGTAAAGGGTAAGGCTTCTGTAGCAGTATCTGCCTAAACGAAATAATATTTGCTATAGGTTTCAGTCAAATATAATTAGCAAATGCCGCCACAAATGTAATTCCGACGTGATTCAGTGCTCTGACGGAAACTAATAACAAATCTACGTCGATTCTCGCAAATATTGCACTGGAAATAGCACCAATTAAATCTAGATTCTGTCGTCGTTATAGGCCGCATATAAAAATTTACACTGCAGTTTAATTGTGTCATTTGAACGTCAGATAAAGAAGTTGGCAAGTGACAGTCAATCACCTTCATTCATTCTTTGGTCACGTAAGATACGACTATTGCGCAAGCACGATTGCGACAACTTTTCTGCACAACAAGCCGCAGAGAACACGACGCGTCTCAAAGACCTCTCATGCGTTGCTTTGTCTCTTATCAGGCAAATAATAACACGTGACAGCCACACAAAGCACTGCAGAGTTGGGTTCAAATGGCTCTGAGCACTATGGGATTTAACTTCTGTGGTCATCAGTCCCCTAGAACTTAGAACTACTTAAACCTAGCTAACCTAAGGACATCAGACACATCCATGCCCGAGGGAGGATTCGAACCTGCGACCGCAGCGGTCACGCGGTTCCAGACCGTAGCGCCTAGAACCGCTCGGCCACTCCGGCCGGCGCTGCAGACTTGTATAGAGCAAAAAAATTGTGGTGTGTGATCGCTTCTCTTTGATCAGCAAATCACAAACGAAACGTGACGTCACAGAACGATAAAAAGAATACGGAAGTTTTATTTCATGAAACGCAAACATTACGATAAATTTTCAAGAATTCGCCAACAAGCAACCAAATCTTCGCCTCAGTCTAACGTAGGTTGGGGAAAGCAACAGATCGCTCGTGCATCACAACCTAAATTCCAGAAAATGTAAAAATACTGAAATAAACGCAAGTGCCGCGTTTCATCGTCAGAAACATGTCGGCATGACGCAACGAGTTCTGATTGGCGAGTGGAGTACAGGATTCGGAATGCCTACGCACTGAACAACTTCGGACGTCTGATTACTTTGCAGATGAGTTAACGCCTGTAATATCTGACGTTAAGCATGTAAGCGATCAAAAGTTTAGGAACGGTTTGAAATTATTCTCAACGTGTGCTCGAAGTCGCCAAGTGCTCAAATACTGGGTGTATAACGTTCGCGTATTTCAGCGCCGTGCGTTACGTTACCTCGCGACACGCCTTAAGTTTACAACTGTGATACTTTTCTTACTGTGTGAAAGCCGTAACGGCAGGTTATACCTTTGAATGAGTACCTTACAACATTTTAGATGTTCAAATTCGGCCAAATTAAGCGAAATGTTGAAAAATAAACTTCTGTCAGCACTGCAAGCCACAACAGAGGCAACCTGCTGTCACTCTCGGCTGGCGGTCCAGAATTGCAGACAGCCACGGCTGCTGGGATCAGTGGCAGAAGACGCCGTGTCGCACTAAAACTCACTCAGCCCGAAGTGCTGACTGTTTGATGGTTTTCGCATACTTGCGTCCTCTACGAACACTGGTTATTTCGTTGCAGTGACGTAGCCAGGAACGCGTGGTTTTCGTTTCCAACAACTGTGGTACGAGAAATCTGCAGGAATCGACAATGGTACATCGAAACACTGCCCGACTGAATGTGGCGCTATTTTTCCGTTCGTTGCACGCTAATCTCGCTCAAGGTATCAGCGATTAAACGACTGTAAAAAGGCGATAAATAACGAGTAATAAATTATTAAACACTCGACGCATTAATTTAACAAACTATTCGCCATCCCTAATGTTCGTATCGATCCTAATTGTTAAAGTAAGACAATGTATTAAACAAGAGCAGTTCCGTCGTGAGTTACGCGACAAGCCACACAAAAGCGAGCAGAACGACAGCCGCAGCTTCCAAGTAACCCAGTGGAGGCCGGCTGCCCGCCTCACCTGTCTCTGGTGTTCTCGCCGAGAGGCTGGACTGCGCCGCAACGCCGCCACACGCCTGGCCGCTCCGCCACAGCTGGGCCGCACAGACAGCCGGGGCGCGCGGCTGCCCCATTTCTCCCCCCCCCCCCCCCCATCAAACGACACGCTGACCTCATGGGGCGGCGTTGCTAGCTCGGCCCGCGGCATGCGAGGGAACGGCTGCAGCAGAGCGAGCGAGGCGTCTACGTCCGTGTCGGCACTGCCGGACCGCCAGCGTCCACCCACGCCACAGTCCGTTTATCTCGTTCCGCGCTATACAGCTGGTAACAACACCCCCCCCCCCCCCTTTACATGGGGCTCCCAAAACCGCATTTCGTAAACCGATTTCCCAATACCACTTCTGGTGAACGCAACGATGGAACTGAGACGCTGTATTTTGGTCACGGGACCAGGAGAGGTGTGAACAGAAGATTGTATTCGCATTTACGCATTAGCCATTCACTGTCGTATGACAGATTTGTAGTAGATGCAACCGAGGTGGTGGTGTTAAGTCCCAAACTGCTGAAGTCATCGGTCCCCAGGCTTACACACTACTTAATCTAACTGAAACTAAATTACGCCAAGGACAACAGACACACCCACACTCGAACCTCTGCCGGGGGGGGGGGGGGGGGGGAGCAGTGCAGATGGCACCGACGCGATGTCTCCGGACTGTTACAGACTACAATGAGAGGCAGGCGGCAGTTGCAACACAGGTTTCGGCGAGCTCGCTTTAGTGCGCCCAATTGTCTGTTGGCTGTTATGTGTAAAACTAACTCGTGCCCCTTAATACGAGGAGAAGAAAGTGTTCTTCCTCTAAAACGATGAAAGAAGAGTTCCCTTTCTTGAAGTACACCACGACTATACAAACATACACTGTGTCGTTCGGTGTTTCTCATTGAACATGGCGTACGAGTCGATAAAACACAACTCACAAAGAAAAAAACACCTGTTGCCAGTTTTTGCAAGAATTTCTAGCAGCGTAACTTTCTTTTCAAGTACGAATAAACTACAAACAGAGGAAGACTTTGGCGTATCAGGTTGAAAATTATGTCACACTCTAGCGTCGATGGCGTGGTGGCAGTGGAAAAGTTTTGTGCTTGTAGGTGAAGCCAGGGAAAAGTTACGGCCACGTATGTGACACGCTTGAACAGTCGAAACGACAAGCGGTGAAGAATGTCATTTAGATCTGACGACCAACATGCATCCATACCTTAAACGCATTCAAGGATTTTTAAACAAGTTTGTACAGTCATTTGGGCTAAAATTGTTTTTTTTTGAAAGAGAGTGTTCAAGCATTCCTCATTGCTCCGTCACTGGGCAAACTATTTCGACTTTTGTTCCACGTGTCAGTCTGCAACCACTTGCATATTAAGCACTGCCGATAATTCACTGCCGTCCATCCAGCCCGGGAAACGCATAATGTGGAGATGTAGACACCTACTTTAGAAAATGTACACATATTCTGCACTCATCGCGGCCGGCCACGTTCCATGATACACAGCCGTGAGGTCATAACATGGATACACTCGTCTTGTTTATTACGACCGACTCTGCAGCGCCGCATATACAGCCCCTACCATCGACAAAGCTTGGCCTTACAGTCTTCTTACTCACGATGATATGCTTAGTATTGCAAAAGACTTGTCCTATTATTAAGTTTTACCATTTAAATCGTGTAATTTTTGTGCTGCTACAGTTTTAATATACTCTCAAAACATATAAATGGCGTACATCTAAGCGATCGTTACGAAAACGGTGATCACAAGTGCCAAATGCACAAATTTCCATCATTTTATTTTCTGCATCGACAATCGAATCGTACAACCTTTGTTGTCAAAGGGTTTTTGTTGCAGTTTGCTTCCTCCTCAGCGAAGTAGTGCTGTGATTTCTTACACACTCCAGTCACGTATCAAATCGGTATGAAAGTTGCCTTGATGGCAATAGAGAAGAAATTTATCATTACCAGGTGCTCGTACGAAGTTTGGTGTCCGCTCTCCGACGTGTCCGGAAAGTCCATATTAGAAAACTGTACTACAAACTGGCACGCATCGTTCGCGTACCTAATCACTGAAAACCATGTCCCAACTAGGGCAAACACTGTTGCTAAGGTAAAACTAGTGTGTGCTATTAGAATCTTGTCTTTAATATACTGAGTTTACATAGGAAAGCCTCTGAGGGGCTCAGAACATTTCTGTGAATGACGTATACTACTTTTGTTTCGATCAGACCGATGCTTCGAAGTAAGTATCAAAAATTGCAGTTACTGTTCCGTAGTTTATCCACATACGGTTCCGGTGGCAATATGCAGCAGCTTTCACACTAATTCAGATTTCTAACAAATGAAGTTATGTTGTCTTCTTGTCTTCAGAAACTGATAGCACCTCTTAGTTCCGACAGGATATGCTTAACCGTTCCTCTACGTGGACCACAACGTCACACACACTATGTTAGTCTTGTGGCGCTGGTATAGATTGAGACCAGAAAGAAAAAAAAGACGATAAAGTCATTACAAATAAGTTCCTCCCATAGATTTCTGTGTGTTATGCAGCTCTCTGTGTATGCAATGCTTTATTTGAGAAGTAAGGATGCGTCTCTAAGTTAGTAACGGTAGCAAAATTTAGCCCACAGCTGAAACTCCGGTTCCAAACCAGAGACGCCATGAAATGATGTCGCCCTTACTAACGAGGCGATGAAGCGAGTTGATCAACTCTGGGTTAATTTTCTGTTTTTTTTTTTTTCATTTTCATCGCTTGTGGGGATAGACTGAAAGAGCGTACTGATATCTCTCTTAATCATCAGAAAACACTATAAGAAATGGTACTCTCTCCCGATGAAATTATAAGAAAAGCCTTCACCTCATCTTCGTAATCGCATTTCTTTCCAGTTCGCCGCTCTGTAGTTCGTTAGTATCATATAAACGGACGATTAAAACGACACGGCGTTTATAATAAACTGCCGCGAAACATGCTGCGGGCAGAAAATTCCGTTACAACTGCAAACAGAGTTGCTGGCGACGGCATTCTTGCGTCAGACGCCGTCCGTGTTCTTACCGAGTTAAAACCTTAGTGGCAGTTCCACAGTATTTTAAAATATTTTGCCCCACGTAGCGACGTAAATGATTCGACGAATTGTTCTGGACAAACGCCGCTGTCTCGATTGAAATTACTGTTGCGAAATCTGACCTGTGTGGCCTCTCTGATAACAGAAAATGTAAAGCAATATTATGATATAGAAATGTCTGTACCTCCCGGTTTTGCGTTGATAACAGTACTGTAAATATTTTTGTCTGAAACCAAGGTGCGAAATATTATACACAGATAAGTCGAATTTAATTTTCCGTCTCTTGCAACCGACAGAGCTTTGTCACTGCCTCAGCGACTGATTGTTGCTGTTAGCATCGCGGATTGTTGCCACTTGTAACTCTCCCGCGAGTAATGGCTGTTATATGGAGTAAATGAGAACGACAAAGAAATTTGCATGCATGTGTTTATCACCGAAATGAGAGCGAATCTATATTTGACGCAGAGACTACGTTTTTAAAATGTACCCACAGCACAGCCTCGCGTATCCCTCAAGTTGCGAGTCGCGTGTCCACTCCCACATGTGAGTCACACTGACAGTCGCTGGCCAGTTTTACCATCTTAACGCATCCGCACACTTCCTGTTTCGCACTCGGCACATTCATGGATGGCCTTCTGTCTCAGCTGCCTCCAGCTGATGTTACTCTACATTCCTGGGAACGAGGCGATTGTGTGAGAAAATCTTCCGGAAAACATGTGTAGAAATCGTCAGAAAATACCGCCAAAATGTTTTTATCCAAGCCAATTAACACATGTGATACTTTTATTATGCTCACCTGGATGACACGCGTTTTGCAGAATAGGGATAGCGGTAACGAGTAGAACGTATTTACACCTCATTGTTTTGAAGACATATTGGCTAGAAAAGTTCCTCTAGAGTCAAGGCGAAGTCTTAATCACGTACGTTGGATTAGCGGATACATTGTCACCAGCCATCGTGAACATGTAATAATCAACTTAACAGCATCGTCTGTATTTTATGGATGCGAATTTTGAACTCGTGGCAGTGTGTCCAGCTGTTCACCTTCTGTTTCTACAAATTGCTTTCGTTAATTGGCAACAGATAGAAAACGATCCGTCTAGGGCCTTTAACCACTAAACATGAGAGGAGGAAGACTGCATTCAAGCCAACAATTAATTTCTCTGAAAAGGCGATGAAAAGGAAAAAGCTCGTGTCAGTGGTATTATTTTGTCGTTTGGCTGATCGGCGTCGATCGGGAAAACGAAGATCGCCAAAGCTTTATTTTACGGCGCCTGACTGCTTTATACACCTCTCGTAGGCGCATGTGAAACTGTGCACACACACCACGTTTCATGCGTTCGGCCATAGAGGTAAACATGTACACGGAGCACACATCTATTCTTCAAAACTTAAGTGGATTAGACAGTTACGTTATCTACACTTGGAATCAATTACTGATTTCAACAATTGATCTTGTTGTATTAGTATCACACATGTAGTAATTCAATTAACCTACTTTCCCCAACAGTCACAATGTTAATGCGATAACTATCCTTGTTACGTTTGGCCAGGTAGAGCGACAGCAAACGTTTCAAACACTGTCCTGTCATTTCTTTATTTTCACAAACGACAGAACTACAGTAATTCGACGAATTCCCGTAATGTGGCTCATTTAGCTGGCCATTTCCACAGAAGACTAAATATCGGGAAGGCACGTAGTTTTCTGGCCATTTCCTCAGGACTGCGTGTTATGTGTGGCATTATGCTTTAACAAGTAACATCCGTAATGTCCTATTTTTGTACGGAATAAAACGCTACGATTTTGCTTAATCCGGTACAGATGCCGGCACAATATCGAGATAACAAGCGTAACGTACCAGAAAACTTTACTAGTAGAGCAAATTCATAATAGTGGGTTAGAGGTTCTGTCGTGTCAAAAATTTTTGCCATTAATAGAGTTTTAGATCTGACCACCGACATAGCCTACTTTCATCCAACCCAAGGATTCTGGAATTTGTTTGCTGCGTAGCTTTTGCTGTCATTTGGGTTCAAATTCCCCCTGTCGAAAGAGTGCCCAAACATTCGTCAGTGCTCCGTCAATGGGCAAACTGTAACGACTTTTGTTTCGCGTGTGTTTCTGATGGTTAGCAGGCACTTTCATGATACGTCATAGCGACAGCTGACCGCCGACAGCCCAGCCAAGCCCTAGAAACGCATATGCAGATGCATAGGCCTACTACGGAAAATTTACGTATGTTCTACATATATCGCGTTCCATGAGACACAACCGCGACGTTATGACCTCTGCACTCGTGTCCTGTTAATTACGACCGACTTCCCTTCCAAACGCCACATATGCAGCCCCTACCTTATGCTCTGTTCACTAAGATGATACGTTTAGTGTTCCAAAGACACGTTGAGAGTACCAGGTAAAAGGACCGGTGGCGCGAGTAAACATGTTCAGAGCACATAGGGACAGGTACAAAGGCGTGCGCGTTAACACGTTCAGAGCAGTTAAAGGGTTAACAAATAGATGACGTATAACTAATAGGTCGTTTGGAACATTTCGGGTTACAAGTGCCAAACGCATAAATTTCCATCGCTTGATTTCTGCCTCGACAATCGGATCGCGCAACTTCAGTTGCCAAAGTGTTAACGTTGTAGTTACATCTTCCTCCGCAAAGTAGTTCTGCAACATCCCACACATTCCGACCACGTATCAAATCAGTATCAAAGCTGCCTTGATGACGACACAGAATACATTTATGATTAATATTTGCTCCAACAAATGTGTTGTGCACTCTACGTCGTGTTTAAATAGTTCTTACCAGAAAACTGTACTACAAATTGGCGACAGTCATACGCAATCTTTGAAAACCGTCGCCCAATCACCGGAAACACAGTTGCTGTGCTAGAATCACTGTGTACTACTAGAATTTTTAATTTGTCATTGATGCGTTGACTTTTACGTAACAAAGCGACTGTTGTACTCAGAAGATTTGCATGCATAATGCATACTACGATTCTTCTGTTTCGTTCAGATCGACGTAAACATTTTGGAGCCAGTTTAGTCAGAACTGGTAACATATTGGTAGTGTGTGATGCTACGCATTCTTTTGGTCATAAGAGACTGATAGATCTTCTTTGATCCGACAGATTGTACTTCGCCGTTCCTGCACGTCACACAGAGTATGTTAGTTTTGTGCCGTAGGTTTATAGTAAGACAAGAAAGAAAAACAAAAGACACCTGAGATCAGTATATGTAACGAAGTGATTCATTACCGTGTATGTTACTCACATCTCGGTGTGTGCACTGCTCTGTTTGGAAACTGAGCAAGTGTCGGTAGCAAACTTTTGTCAACGGCTGAATCTCCATTTTCAAACTGGAGGTCGTCCGTACTAGCGAGACGATGAAGCGATTTGCCCACTCGGGGTAAATCTGTATTTTAGTTTCGTTGCTTAGGGGGACTGAAACAGCATAGTGTTGTCTCCCTTAATCCACAGAAAACACGCTAAGAAAGGTTAGTTACGCTCTTCCGATTAAACTACAGCTAAGAAAAGCCTTCAGCTTATCGTCGTAATCGCAGTTCTTTCCTGATGACCGCCCTGGCCGGCCAGAGTGGCCGAGCGGTTCTAGGCACTACAGTCTGGAACCGCACGACCGCTACTGTCGCAGGTTCGAATCCTGTCTCGGGCATGTATGTGTGTGATGTCCTTAGGTTAGTTAGGTTTAAGTAGTTCTCAGTTCTAGGGGACTGATGACCTCAGAAGTTAAGTCCCATAGTGCTGAGAACCATTTGAACCATTTTTTGACCGCCCTGTAATACGTCAGAGTCAGATAAACGGACAATTAAAATGATGCGGTGTTTACAGTAAACTGCTGCGAAAACAGCTGTGGGCCGGAAATTCCGTTACAACTGGGAACGGAGTTTCTCGCGACGGCATTCTTGCGCCAGACCCCGTCCGTGCTCTTGTCGAATTAAAAACTTAGTATTTTAGAAAGGTCCATCGCCTTTGTTTCGGCGCCGTATCACTACCGTCGTGCTGCCAGGCAAGGCGTCGACGTCTGCGACGCTGTTTCCCCACGTCGGGACGTAAATGATTCGACGAACTTCTCTACTGGACAGTCGCTGTACATGTTGGAAGTTTTACGAAATCTGATCTGTGCGGCCTCTCTGGCGACAGAAAAATATAAAGCCCTTTTCTTATACCAAAGAATGTCTTGTATTTCTCTGTTTCTCGTTGACAACAGTGCGCTAAATATTTTTACGTAAAACGCTAGGCGAAGTGTTACACTTAGATGAGGCAAGTAACAGACGAGGGAAAACGTAAGAAATATGGCGCGCTTCCCAGAATTAACTGTTCCCGTCGCTACTCATATTCAGGTCTCGGCAGGGCGTCTATTGCTGACACAATATGGTGACGTCATAACATCGATACGATCCTGCACTGCCACTGTACTGACCCTGGCCTCAAATTCTTACTACTAAGGTACTGAAGAAACATTTTTTTCCATTTTAATGTGACTCATTTTTGCCCTAATATGCGTCAAATATACCTTGAAAACGCAAACGGCGGACATCTTTCCGACCGGTTTCTACTCTTCTGGCTACAACCGCCAACTAATAGAATTTCTAATCGCCCTGTCTGCTGATTCAGCAAAAGAATCGCCTGAGGCGTCCAGACGACATGTTTACATCGCTGTGACGTCTTCTTTCCCGAAATGATGCTGTGGTCTCTACAGCACATTTCGGTCATATATAAAGCTGGCTCGTACTCGTCTTGTTTACAGTGTGGCAACACGTACAGTTGTCATTTCTGTAGCCTCTTGTCAAGCATGCCGTCCATTCTGCATCGTGTTTGAATAGTCGATACCACACCGCCGCAAAAGAAATAAGTGCGCAACCTGTATCTACACTTAATTCAAAACCGTGTACCAGTAAGCGTAACTTTGGTTGCTCAAACGCTTCGAAAGCTTTAACGGACGTGGATGAAACTTTTGAACATCCCTTTGTGTTCAATGTCCTCCTCCTTATATCTTTACTGGCATCCGTAAGAAATGCATACCCACCACCGTTTCTTAATGTCTCCTCTCATATTAGATAAACACCGACAAGTTCGCTGTATCAAGGACAGACGCCTAAAAATTATGGAGCTCGCAACTTGGAGGCTTCTTCAGACTAGCAAAACCTATTAAGGTTTAATAAGTAAACATGACTGGAGAAAAGTGATATCCAAAATTTTCGTCAGAAGAATGTCGTGTTCCTTGTAAACGTCGTACCGTTCACCTTGCCTGCTCAGTAAATAGGCTACATGGAAATTCGCAGCAAATATTAAATTCTGGTCGACGGCTGCGTGGTGCAATAGATCATTGCCCATATATTTTAGGTATGTATTGAGATACTAAGAGAAGTTAATATAACCGCATTTAACAGTTTCTGAGTCATTACTACCTAATCAGAGACGATATAAAAGGAACAATGTGACCAACGCAGTTAAAAATTTTGTTTTGTTTTTAATGGTTTGGCAATTGACCAACGGTGCATAGTCTTTACTTTCATTAATACAAATTCTGTGGTGTCTCACGTGTTGCCCCATTATAACATGACTGACACTTGTCACGATACTTATACATTTGCTACATCACTAGAGGACTTTCTGTAATCAAGAAAAGTATTTTACATCCATTTTCTTAGCGCGTTTTAAACGTAGCGTAGTTACCGTCTGCTCAGTTTTAAAGTTACAGATCACTACCAACTCATTGCGTCATTTTCCCGTTTTTAGCAATTTCTACCAAAGATTAAGTGTACTGGACTCGCTGAGAATTCGACCAACATTTAGAGACAGAGGAACCGAACAGCAGCAGCACGCACCGACGTGTGACGTCACATGGAACCCCTGTCTCCGTTGATGACGCGTGACGTGTTTCGCCACATATCCTCATTTGTCTTTATCGATGATTTCGCTATTTTTTCACTTTGGAACATCAGTATCTTTTCTTGGTATCAACAGAATCAAAGTGAACGCGCTGTATAATACTTTACAACCGCTATGATTATTAACAGTTTTACATTATACGTTTTACCAAGTACTTACTCGTTAGTTACCGTATTTCGTCACTCAACACTCAGCTTCGAGCAAAATACGTGTACATTTGAAACTTGGCCAGCTTTTACAGGGTACACCTCCAGTAGTAATTGGTGCATAAAATATATGTGTAATATACACGCAAAACGTAATCTACGAAAAACACAAAGGTCAATCCGTGTTTCTGTTTAAGTGAATCACTCGAGTCTCTCCCTGCTTGGGGCAACGAACTAATGTTTGAAACTCTGCCCACAGCACAATTTAGCGTACCCTGCCAGTTATGAGGTGCTTGCCTAGTACCGTGTCCCATTCAGTGATCAGTTACGTCGATTATAATCTGTCCAGAGAGTGCCGTACAGCCGCCCACACATTACTCGATACTCTTCCTACGTAACAGAAACTGTCCGGCCTTTGTCTCACGCTGCTGTTTAGATTTTCCGTCTCAAGATCCGCCGGACAGTCGGTCGACTCCAACACGTCACTCATGACGTCCTTCTCTGAAGATAGCGTTTCTTCCAGCGTCACACCTAACTGATTATGCTTCTTGTTACCCCATGCCACGAATGGTGCTATGTTTTTAGAAGTACCCAACAAAAAGAGAAATACAACGTATTATTTTAAGTTGCTGAAAATTACTCTTCGTAGGGAGTACGGTCAACGTGATATCAAGATAATTTTTTTCCTTCCTCTTTGAACAATTATATTCTGTGTAGTGTTGGAAAATCACACGATAAGAAGGGTTTGTTTACTTCCATTCTCTTAAAAAGCAAAACAAAACATAAACTTATTTCATGGTTTTCCTACATACTTATTTCATAGCGCTTCCCACGGCTTTGCTCGAGAACGAAGGCAATCTGTAGTTCACACCGCGCCGCCTCTCTGCGTTATACGATACCCTCTGGCACAGCGCGGAGGCGGATTTGAAACCGCAGCCGCCTGCCTCTCTGACGTGGCAGTCTTGCCCGCACACAGTTATTTCACGTTACCTTCTTTCATGCTAACAGGCAACAAATTTCGACGTACGGATGCTCTGTTTTGTTTCACGAAAATACGTGATTTGCGCCGAACCAGCGATACGGAAAGACACATTCTGTTGCCGCCTCGCGATGCAGGAAGCAGTTGCGGAGGATGCAGTGTAGCCGTTGGCCGACAGATGGCAATATGCGACTTGCATAAATAATTAGATGTTACAAAGAAATAAACAGTGCAAAAAAGGCTAATACGTCTATCGGGCGCCATTCTGTCACACAGCCATGAAGGACAATGTATAGAGTATAATACAGGAAATAGGATTTATGATACGGTTTCAAATACAGCTGTAAATGTAGAAAGGAGGAGGAATGTGGAGTGTAAAAATATTTTTTTTGTCTGTCTTCCCGTTCTGGAAAAGGAACGATATGTGAATATTCACTTTAATTGCGCCAACGAGAATATGAAACGTACTTAAAAAGTGCTACATATGGCTAGCAAATGTGGTTTTCATAAACCGATCTCCGAGTGCCATTTCCGGTTCGTTATGTGACCACTTTCGTATCGATTCTCGCAATGCGGTTTCAGATGCCGGTTTTGCTACCGTATATTGAAAGTGAAAGTCGATACCAGAGCAATCCATCATTTTGCGGTTTTGAAGCATATTACATTTTATCAAAGACTAAGTATTGAACTGCTGAAAATGCGGTTAGTACTCCTGTCACGTCATGTCCGGCATATGTAACGGTACTCGATGGCAAACCTTGCTCAATCTGCACAGCTGAAGTTACTCCTATTTTTGACATGCGTTACACATACATCGCTTAACAACTTCCAAACGCGTCGTCGGCCAGTGTTCCGCCACAAGCACGAAATAGTAAAACCATCTTCGGTTTCGCATATTGACGGTGTATTGATTCTGAAACGTTTAATGGGACCTTCAGATCGCAGTAATGGAGAATGTGACTTTATGTTTCCGTTATTCCTCCGTCTCCTGCAGTCCACGGAGCTCCGTCCGTACAGCGATTCATTGTTGGTGCCAGCGCTCCAACATGTCGGCAGTTTATCGCGAGTAATGGCTGTCTGCTGACGTAAGTCGAAACAGGAAAAAATGATAATCAACGCACAACCACCAGCCAGACTATGGATTTAGCACAGTAACAAGCGAGTAAACTTGTACACGATAAATTACGTCAATGGGGCGCACATAACTGGGACTACGCTACATAAACCCACATTTAGAGTTATGCCTTCAGAGACAAACTCGCGAAAGTTATCTTTCTTCCCAAACGAAATTAGGTATCGTTTTCTTCGCTGAAAACGACACTGACTTCCACTAACCATTGCTGGCGTCATGTTTGCATGTGCTTCTTTATGCCCTCTGTCCGCATGTAAAAATAGTTCAATAATTGTAACGCCCCCCCCCCCCCCCCATGAACCATGGACCTTGCCGTTGGTGGGGAGGCTTGCGTGCCTCAGCGATACAGATGGCCGTACCGTAGGTGCAACCACAACGGAGGGGTATCTGTTGAGAGGCCAGACAAACATGTGGTTCCTGAAGAGGGGCAGCAGCCTTTTCAGTAGTTGCAGGGGCAACAGTCTGGATGATTGACTCATCTGGCCTTGTAACATTAACCAAACGGCCTTGCTGTGCTGGTACTGCGAACGGCTGAAAGCAAGGGAAAACTACAGCCGTAATTTTTCCCGAGGACATGCAGCTCTACTGTATGATTAAATGATGATGGCGTCCTCTTGGGTAAAATATTCCGGAGGTAAAATAGTCCCCCATTCGGATCTCCGGGCGGGGACTACTCAGGAGGACGTCGTTATCAGGAGAAAGAAAACTGGCGTTCTACGGATCGGAGCGTGGAATGTCAGATCCCTTAATCGGGCAGGTAGGTTAGAAAATTTAAAAAGGGAAATGGATAGGTTAAAGTTAGATATAATGGGAATTAGTGAAGTTCGGTGGCAGGAGGAACAAGACTTTTGGTCAGGTGATTACAGGGTTATAAATACAAAATCAAATAGGGGTAATGCAGGAGTAGGTTTAATAATGAATAAAAAAATAGGAGTGCGGGTTAGCTACTACAAACAGTATAGTGAACGCATTATTGTAGCCAAGATAGACACAAAACCCTTGCCTACTACAGTAGTACAAGTTTATATGCCAACTAGCTCTGCAGATGATGAAGAAATAGGTGAAATGTATGACGAGATAAAAGAAATTATTCAGGTAGTGAAGGGAGACGAAAATTTAATAGTCATGGGTGACTGGAATTCGTCAGTAGGAAAAGGGAGATAAGGAAACATAGTAGGTGAATATGGATTGGGGGGAAGGAATGACAGAGGAAGCCGCCTTGTAGAATTTTGCACAGAACATTACTTAATCATAGCTAACACTTGGTTCAAGAATCATAAAAGAAGGTTGTATAACTGGAAGAATCCTGGAGATACTAAAAGGTATCAGATAGATTATATAATGGTAAGACAGAGATTTAGGAACCAGATTTTAAATTGTAAGACATTTCCTGGGGCAGATGTGGATTCTGACCACAATCTATTGGTTATGAACTGCAGATTGAAACTGAAGAAACTGCAAAAAGGTGGGAATTTAAGGAGATGGGACCTGGATAAACTGAAAGAACCAGAGGTTTTAGAGAGTTTCAGGGAGCGCATAAGGAAACAATTGACAGGAATGGGGGAAAGAAATACAGTAGAAGAAGAATGGGTAGCTCTGAGGGATGAATTAGTGAAGGCAGCAGACGATCAAGTAGGTAAAAAGACGAGGGCTGGTAGAAATCCTTGGGTAACAGAAGAAATATTGAATTTAATTGATGAAAGGAGAAAATATAAAAATTCAGTAAATGAAGCAGGCAAAAAGGAATACAAACGTCTCAAAAATGATACCAACAGGAAGTGCAAAATGGCTAAGCAGGGATGGCTAGAGGACAAATGTAAGGATGTAGAGGCTTGTCTCACTAGGGGTAAGATAGATACTGCCTACAGGAAAATTAAAGAGACCTTTGGAGAGAAGAGAACCACTTGTATGAATATCAAGAGCTCAGATGGCAAAGCAAAGAAGGGAAGGCAGAAAGGTGGAAGGAGTATATAGAGGATTTATACAAGGGCGATGTACTTGAGGACAATATTATGGAAATGGAAGAGGATGTAGATGAAGACGAAACGGGAGATAAGATACTGCGTGAAGAGTTTGACAGAGCACTGAAAGACCTGAGTCGAAACAAGACCCCGGCAGTAGACAACATTCCATGAGAACTACTGATGGCCTAGGGAGAGCCAGTCATGACAAAACTCTACCATCTGGTGAGCACGATGTATGAGACAGGCGAAATACCCTCAGACTTCAAGAAGAATATAATAATTCCAATCCCAAAGAAAGCAGGTGTTGACAGATGTGAAAATTACCGAACTATCAGTTTAATAAGTCACAGCTGCAAAATACTAACGCGAATTCTTTACAGACGAATGGAAAAACTGATAGAAGCCGAACTCGGGGAAGATCAGTTTGGATTCTGTAGAAATGTTGGAACACGTGAGGCAATACTGACCTTACGAATTATCTTAGAAGAAAGATTAAGAAAAGGCAAACCTACGTTTCTAGCATTTGTAGACTTAGAGAAAGCTTTTGACAATGTTAACTTGAATACTCTCTTTCAAATTCTGAAGGTGGCAGGGGTAAAATACAGGGAGCGAAAGGCTATTTATAATTTGTACAGAAACCAGATGGCAGTTATAAGAGTCGAGGGGCATGAAAGGGAAGCAGTGGTTGGGAAAGGAGTGAGACAGGGTTGTAGCCTCTCCCCGATGTTATTCAATCTGTATATTGAGCAAGCAGTGAAGGAAACAAAAGAAAAATTCGGAGTAGGTATTAAAATTCATGGAGAAGAAGTATAAACTTTGAGGTTCGCCGATGACATTGTAATTCTGTCAGAGACAGCAAAGGACTTGGAAGAGCAGTTGAACGGAATGGACAGTGTCTTGAAAGGAGGATATAAGATGAACATCAACAAAAGCAAATCGAGGATAATGGAATGTAGTCAAATTAAGTCGGGTGATGCTGAAGGAATTAGGTTACGAAATGAGACACTTAAAGTAGTAAAGGAGTTTTGCTATTTAGGGAGTAAAATAACCGATGATGGTCGAAGTAGAGAGGATATAAAATGTAGACTGGCAATAGCAAGGAAAGCGTTTCTCAAGAAGAGAAATTTGTTAACATCAAGTATAGATTTAAGTGTCAGGAAGTCGTTTCTGAAAGTATTTGTATGGAGTGTAGCCATGTATGGAAGTGAAACATGGACGATAACTAGTTTGGACAAGAAGAGAATAGAAGCTTTCGAAATGTGGTGCTACAGAAGAATGCTGAAGATAAGGTGGGTGGATCACGTAACTAATGAGGAGGTACTGAATAGGATTGGGGAGAAGAGAAGTTTGTGGCACAACTTGACTAGAAGAGGGGATTGGTTGGTAGGACATGTTTTGAGGCATCAAGGGATCACAAATTTAGCATTGGAGGGCAGCGTGGAGGGTGAAAATCGTAGAGGGAGACCAAGAGATGAATACACTAAGCAGATTCAGAAGGATGTAGGTTGCAGTAGGTACTGGGAGATGAAGAAGCTTGCACAGGATAGATTAGCATGGAGAGCTGCATCAAACCAGTCTCAGGACTGAAGACCACAACAACAACAATTGTAACGGTAGAGATATAAAAAATATCACCCTCTGGCTTCATAATTATCATGTCTGTATGCACACATGTCATGTGACGGTCGACCACCGGTTTCTTCACATGGCAGCGAAAACGATTTATTGCCATGAGACAGTGTGTAAATCTTGTACGGAGACATGGAAAGCGAATCGCGAAGGTGACCATTCATCTCTACAGAAAGTAACCGTCGTATTCGTCACTGAAAAATGATATAAGTGATAATATTTTCCATAATCGATCATTCTCGGAAGCTAAACGTTTTGTCGACCCATCACCGGAACTACATTTCTCCTCAGTTCTTAGGTTTTCAGGCCATCAGCAAAATATATGCGTACAATTACAAAGACGTGCAATTTATAAAATGCTGCGAAAAGAGTTGTGGACCGAACGTTCCGTTACAACTGGGAACGGAGTTTCTCACAGCGAAATTCTTGTGACACACGCTCTCGGTGTTCTTGCCGCGTTAGATCTGAATAGCAAATTTATCCAGCCGACTGCAGCCGTGCTGCGAAAGAAGGTGTCGATGTCGGCATGCCGAAAACGTAAACAAATGTCCGATATCCTCCGCGGTCTCTCAACGCTAAGACAACAGCCGCCGTGCCGGTACAAGTTACTGCTGAACGTTCTCGTCTCTACGGCCTGTCTTCTGACAGAACTGACGTCCCTTAGTTTTAAGTGAATACACATAATGTAGCTAATTTTGGCTAGTAGCGATCGTAGCTTATTTACGACGCTATGGCAGCATGAAAGCGGTGGTCAGATTGAACAGTAACTACGACATACTTACCTTAATTAAGAGGTAGCTCATTTTCGTTTACTTTGACGTTTTTAACACATGAAACATGATCATGTGATTGTTTTCATTTCGAAAGAAGTGCTGTCTGGTACGTCAGTTAAGTACGATACATGGAAATGAGATGCTTTAAGTTTATCTTGTTCTCACCGTGAAGACTGGTTAGTCCAAAGACTGTGTTTAGGCATACATTTTCTGTGAATTACCTTTCATTTTGAGTAAAGACGTCCATATGACTGATTTCGGTTACGTTCCTGTAGAGCCTATAATACGCTGTTGCGACCCTCAGTTGCTAAAATTCCTATGTTTCACACTATCTATTCGTCCTACACCTTTGGTCAAACGCTTTTTCCTAATCCTGTATAACGCTGCTGGATGGCAAACCTCGCTCAACCAGCACTGCTCAAATTATTCATTTTTTTACGTACGTTACATATACGTTGTTGGATGACTCCCAACCCGGTCGTCCGCCTATATTCGGCGATGTCACTGAAGGCCAGCACGCTATCCACAAAATCACGAAACTAGTACCATAGTTGCATATTGACGCATTACTGATTGTGAGTACATTCACAAATCCAGATGGTAGTGACGTAGAAGCTGCGTTGACTTTTACGTTAATTCTCCGTCTCTTGCAGCCGTAAGACCTTTGTCGCTCCCTCAGCGAATGATTGTTGCCGCTAGCGCCGTGGAAAGCTGGAATTTTAAACTCTCCCGCGAATAATGGCGGTGGTGTGAAGTGAATGTAAACGATTAAAAAATTTACACGCAAGAGTTCGTTATCAAAATAAGAGTGAATCCTTGCTTGGCTCAGCGACGTAATGTTTAAAATTTTCTCATAGCAGAACCTCGCATAGTCCTCCAGTTGCGAAGTGCGTGTCCATTCAAACACGTGAATCACAGCCCTAGTCGCTGGCCAGTTGTACCACTGTAACGCATCTGGACTGTGCTGTTTCGCACTCCACACATTCACGGGTGGCCTTCTGTCACAGTTGCCTCCAGCTGATGTTATCCTAAACTCCTGAGAATCAGGATATTGTGTGAGAAAATCTTCCGGAAAACAGGTACAGAAATCGTAAAAGCATAACGCCAAAACTTTTTTTATCCACGCCAGTTAACGCATGTGATACTGTTATATTATGCTCACCTGGGTCACACGCATTGTGGAGAATGGGCGAAGCGATAAGACGACGTGGAACGTATGTACACTCCAGGGCTCCTAACACATAGAAGGGCTACAATAATTCCTATCGCATCAAGGTAAAACCTTAATCATATACGTAAAACTGGCGGATACGTTGTCACCAGCCATCGATTGTGAAGATGTAATAAAGGAAGTTGACAGCATTGTCTGTTCCGTATTGATGGGGATTTTAAGAACAGTGTGAGACACGGTTTCGCTTCCTGCCAATGTTTTCAACTGTTGGCCTTCTGTTTCGACAGATTGCATTCGTGCCTCCAAACAGACAAAAAGAAAAGATCTAGCGAGGGCCTTTACACACTGCACGTGAGAGGAAGGGGACCGCATTAATGTTAACAATTAATTGATTGGAAAAGGCTATAAAAAGATAAAAAACCATGTGTCACCGTTATTATTCTGTCGTCCATCTGGGCAGCATCGATCGCGGGAACGAAAGCCACCAAAGCATTATTTTACGGTGCCTGACTGCGTTATAACACGCTCGTTTGCGTGGTGAAACTGTGGACACACATCTCCCTTACCTTGGACCGTAGAGACACACATATAGACGGCGCATGCCTCTATCACTGCCGTGTTGATGTTTGCAAACAAATGGATTAGACAATTAAGTATCTGTAGCTGGAATTAAGCACTGCTTTTTACAACTGAAGTACTAGTTCTGCTAGTGTCACACATGAAGTAATTCAGTTAACCTTAGTTCCCTAAGACTCGCATTCTTAATGCTATACGTATCCCTGTCCATTTGGCTACGCGAAATGACAGCAAGCGTCTCAAACACTGTCCCGACAATTCCGTATTTTGAAGAACGACAGAATTACTCATTCGATGAATTCCTGCTCTTGTTGGACTTGGCTCATGAACCTGGCCGCTTCCACGAAAGATCAAATGTTTCCTGGTCATTTCCTCATCAGTATGCGTGATAAGTTTTACAGTACTTTATAGATGAAATAACATCCGTAATGTCTGCTTAATCCAGTACAGATACCGACAGCATATCGAGATAAGAGGCGTGATGTACCAGAAAATGTTACTGGTGGAGGACACTAATACAGTGAGTTACAGATTAAGATCATGTCGACCGACGTTCATCCCCTCTTTCAACGCTTGAAAGGATTTTTAACAATTTTGCTCCGTAGCTTGTGCAAGCAGTAATTTGGCTTAAAATTCTCCCTTTTGAAAGAACGTGTCCCAACATTCCTCAGTACTCCGTCACTGTGTATAATGTAACGACTTTGGTTTCATGTGTGTTTGTAATGGTCGGCAGGTACCTGCTTCTTAAGCAGTGCCGACAACTCACCGCCGTCTACCCAGCCCTGAAAACGCACATTCAGATGTAGACACCTACTTTAGAAAATTTTCTAACGTTCTATACACCGCGGCAGACCTCGTTCCATGATACACAATCGTGTCGTCATAACATGGGCACTCGCGTCTTACTCTGCAACGCCACATATGCCGCCCCTACGATCGACAAGAGCTTAGGCCTTATACACTTCTATCTAACATGATACATTTAGTATTCCAAAAGATTCGTCCTATTATCAAGTTTATGATTTTAAACAGAGTACCTTTTTGTTCTGCTACAGCTGTAAAAACTCTTAAAACATAACAGTGGCGTAGAACTAACCAATCTTTTGGCGCACCAATTACCATCGCTTTGTTTTCTGCCCCCACAATCGAATTGTGCAACCTCTGTCACCAAAGTGTTAACGTTGTAGTTCCAACCATCTGGGCAAAGTAGTGCTGTGATTTCTTAAACGTCCGACCACGTATCAAATCCGTATCAGAGTTGCCTTGATAATGACAGAGAAGAAATTTGCGATTAATAGGTACTTGTACGAAATTTGGTGTCCGGTCTCCGACATGTCTGAATAGTCCATACTAGAAAGCTGTATTAGAAATTTGCGCGAATCGTATCTGTACCTAGTCTTTGAAACCATGTTCCAATTATGGCAAACAAATTCGGCCGATTGTTCTGTGGTCTTTCGGCGCTAAGACAACAGTCGCTGTTGCGACATCTGATCTGTGAGGCCTCTCTGATGACAGAAAATGTAAAACCTTTTTATGATGCAAAAAATTATCTGTATTCCTCGGTTTTGCGTAGATAACAACAGTATTGTAAATATTTTCGTCAAAAACACTGGTTTGAAATATTATAGTTACATGAGCCATGTACAAAACGAGGGAAAATGTTGGAAATATGGCGAGCTTCTCAGAATTAACTGTTCCCTTCGCTTCAGTTGCGTAACATATATTCAAGTCTCGGGGGCGTCCCTTGCTGATACACTGTGGTGACGTCACAACACTCGCGACTCATTCACTGCGAAAGATCCTGCACTGTCGCATATGCTTCCTCTGTAACCGAGTGTGTCTGGCCTGACATTCTTCTTACTACACTAATACACTGAGTACTCGTAAGTCTCGTGCGTTTATGATGAAACATTTTTTTTACGTTTTGTTGTAATGTATGTCTAATACACTTTGAAAACGCAAACGGCGGAGATCTTTCCGATCGGTTTTATCTCTCTTGGTTATGGCGTCCAAGTATATAATTATTTATCGCTTTATCTCCTGATTCAGCAAAAGGATCGCACGAGTCGTGTAGTCGACATGTTTGCATCGCTGTGACATCTTCTTTCCCGAAATGGTGCTGTGGTCTCCTCCACATTACGGTCATATATAAGAACAGGCCCGTACTCGTATTGTTGACAATGTGGAAACGCGTAAAGTTATCATATTTATAGCCCCCTGTCAAGGATGCTGTGCATTGTCCATCGAATTTTAATACTGCATACCAAGAAGGTGTGTGAGAAATAGGTGCGCAGCCTATATCTACACTCTTTTCAAAACCAAGCCCCAAAAAGGCTTTCAAAAATGTAACTTAATGTGAACAACGTTATTTCATGCGGTCTGAAGCTATCGGTATGAAGGTATATGACTGTTGCATTGGACAGGAAGTTATTTTTTGTATGCATTCAACCATAAGAATTTCGCTTAATGTTTTATTAAATGGAAAAATACACACACGGTTATGTCTACATCTATATCTACATCCATACTCCGCAAGCCACCTGACGGTGTGTGGGGGAGGGCACCTTGAGTACCTCTATCGGTTCTCCCTTCTATTCCAGGCTCGTATTGTTCACGGAAAGAAAGATTGTCGGTATGCCTCTGTGTGGGCTCTAATCTCTCTGATTTTATCCTCATGGTCTCTTCACGAGATATTCGTAGGAGGGAGCAATATACTGCTTGACTCCTTGGTGAGCTGGCCAGATTGGCCGAGAGGATCTACGCGCTTCAGTCTGGAACCGCGCGACTGCTACGGTCTCAGGTTCGAATCCTGCATCGGGCATGGATGTGTGTGATGTCCTTAGGTTAGTTCGGTTTAAGTAGTTCTAATTTCTAGGGGACTGATGACCTGAGATGTTAAGTCCTGTAGTGCTCAGAGCCATTTGAACCATCTGTAACCTACTTCCTTTGTTTTCGGACTGCATTTTCTTAGGATTCTTCCAATGAATCTCAGTCTGGCATCTGCTTTACCGACGATTCATTTTATACGGTCATTCCATTTTACATTAAACTAATTAACCTAAGGACATCACACACATTCATGCCCGAGGCAGTATTCGAACCTGCGACCGTAGCGGTCGCTCGGTTCCAGACTGTAGCGTCCAGAACCGCACGGCCACTCCGTCAGCTCGCACCGGCCAGACCGACGTCGTGGGTTGACTCCTGTTGGTCTCGTGTCGGCCGCGAAGCCACTACCCCTCGCTATACGGCGCGGCCCACTGGACTCGCGTGGCGACCTCACATGCGCCGACGCTCAAGACGGACAAGTCATCTTGGAGCTCATAGCGCCCTTTAAATCCACGTGAACTGGCAACTTTTCCCCTTTCCCACCAGAGGGAGACACAAAAGCTACGATTGCCACAGCGGCGCTACCGCTAGAAAAGGACAGAGACTGCTTTACACTACACGCTGCGGCGCGCTCTTCAAACCAGCAATTTTTTTCCATGGCTTGTACATGTTGAGCACTTCACGTCTTACAACATCTTTGTCGAAATTATCTCAATTGGTTACAGCCCTCTCACGAGTGCGATATTTCCCTGGCGATCTGAAAAGTGGGCTTCCACCGGTCTCCGTGGATAATTTTCCTTCATTGGCAATCCGCTGAACGGTTTTCAAACCAACGCCTGTCGCTTCTGCAGTGCGTTCCTGAGATCTGGCGACGTCTGTGATAGGTCCACCGCTCTCTGCTCCGCGCTTGAAAAAAACATGTATCCTGTGCATAACGTCCCTCACCTGTTTATGGAGAGTTTGTCGTTTACCACCATCATCAGCCATGACAAGTTGCAACAACGCACTCGCCAAGACATTCACAGCAGACCGCTCAGAAAACTGCTGAACACCCATTGGCTGTGAGCGGATGCATGACGTCAGGTGCGTAGAACGAGCCATAAATAGACCGCAGTCGTTCGTGGTTCCAACTATACAGAGTGTTCATTTTTATTGGAGACATTGAAATATCCGAAAATCTACACATCGGATCAAACATGTTGTTGTTGTTGTTGTTGCTGTTGTGGTCTTCAGTCCTGAGACTGGTTTGATGCAGCTCTCCATGCTAATCTATCCTGTGCAAGCTTCTTCATCTCCCAGTACCTACTGCAACCTACATCCTTCTGAAACTGCTTAGTGTCTTCATCTCTTGGTCTCCCTCTACGATTTTTACCCTCCACGCTCCCCTCCAATACAAAATTGGTGATCCCTTGATGCCTCAGAACATGTCCTACCAACCGATCCCTTCTTCTGGTCAAGTTGCACCACCTCTTCTCCCCAATCCTATTC
Source organism: Schistocerca americana (assembly GCF_021461395.2). Taxonomy (NCBI): domain Eukaryota; kingdom Metazoa; phylum Arthropoda; class Insecta; order Orthoptera; family Acrididae; genus Schistocerca; species Schistocerca americana. The sequence continues at coordinate 95,000,227 of NC_060129.1, read as the reverse complement.
AATACTTCCTCATTAGTTATGTGATCTACCCATGTAATCTTCAGCATTCTTCTGTAACACCACATTTCGAAAGCTTCTATTCTCTTCTTGTCCAAACTATTTACCGTCCATGTTTCACTTCCATACATGGCTACACTCCATACAAATACTTTCAGAAATGACTTCCTGACACTTAAATCTATACTCGATGTTAACAAATTTCTCTTCTTGAGAAACGCTTTCCTTGCCATTGCCAGTCTACATTTTATATCCTCTCTACTACTCCCCAAATAGCAAAACTCCTTTACTACTTTAAGTGTCTCATTTACTAATCTAATACCCTTAACATCACCCGACTTAATTCGACTACATTCCATTATCCTCGTTTTGCTTTTGTTGATGTTCATCTTATATCCTCCCTTCAAGACACCATCCATTCCGTTCAACTGCTCTTCCAAGTCCTTTGCTGTCTCTGACAGAATTACAATGTCATCGGCGAACCTCAAAGTTTTTATTTCTTCTCCATGGATTTTAATACCTACTCCGAATTTTTCTTTTGTTTCCTTCACTGCTTGCTCAATACACAGATTGAATAGCATCGGGGAGAGGCTACAACCCTGTCTCACTCCCTTCCCAACCACTGCTTCCCTTTCATGTCCCTCGACTCTTATAATTGCCATCTGGTTTCTGTACAAATTGTAAATAGCCTTTCGCTCCCTGTATTTTACCCCTGCCACCTTTAGAATGTGAAAGAGCGTATTCCAATCAACATTGTCAAAAGCTTTCTCTAAGTCTACAAATGTTAGAAACGTAGGTTTGCCTTTCCTTAATCTTTCTTCTAAGATAAGTCGTAAGGTCAGTATTGCCTCACGTGTTCCAGTATTTCTACGGAATCCAAACTGATCTTCCCCGAGGTCGGCTTCTACTAGTTTTTCCATTCGTCTGTAAAGAATTCGTGTTAGTATTTTGCAGCTGTGGCTTATTAAACTGATTGTTCGGTAATTTTCACATCTGTCGACACCTGCTTTCTTTGGGATTGGAATTATTATATTCTTCTTGAAGTATGAGGGTATTTCGCCTGTCTCATACATCTTGCTCACCAGATGGTAGAGTTTTGTCAGGACTGGCTCTCCCAAGGCCGTCAGTAGTTCCAATGGAATGTTGTCGACTCAGGTCTTTCAGTGACTGGTTTGTAAGACTGGTTTGTAAGGTTGAAGAAATTCACGGAATTGCATCCAGTACGGTAATAGATTTTCCAAGTTCATATCCAGGTTCAACGCCGTGCATTCGAGACGAAATGTGTCTCAGCACTTTCTGCCTGCAAAACGCTTTGAAGTTCTGAACAATCCCCTGGTCCAGTGGCTGGCTACGTGGACTTGGATTTGGCGGCAAGGAGATTGTATTCATATTTTTTAGTGCAGCATTTCAGTGGGAAGTGGCACTATCCAAAAACTTGCTTACCTTCTTTGTTTGTCCATCCTCCCATCAAATGCCAGCAACCAGTCAGTCAGTTATTGCTCAAATCATCCGAGAGCATGTTCAGTTTACTCAAGTCAGTACCCTTAGCGGTGTCGGCAGTAATTAAAGGCTCGTCACATTCGCCTGTTTCATTAACACGCAGTAGAGCAGTGAGTCGTTCTTTTGAAATTTTACTTCCTGAACAGTTTTCACCTTTAGCAGCCACGTTTTACTCTGTAGAGTTCTGAAGGAAAGACCAATCTTGTCACAGTTGAAAACACCTCTTTCTTCATAACCCTCACAAATTCCTGTTATCCTTTTCTGCCAGTCTGACACGGTGTTTTCGTCCACTGGACTGGACTCGCCACACACGGTTAGAGAAGAGATGATGTGTCTAACCCTAAATTTGTCAAGCCACCCTACAGATGCCTTAAAATCGTTAAGACCCAACTCCTTGGCGATTCCGAGTGCTTTTTCGCGGATCAGAAGTCCACAAACTGGAAAACTGGAGAGGTATTGCTGCGAGCGCGTCAGAACCATTCGGCTGCCGACTTTTAAGCCTGCTGTGTCGGGGAAACCGCGCTTACTGGTGAGCTCATCGTTCCCAGTCCACGATTTCAGAATGCCACTTTTGTACGTATCTTAAAATGTCACTAATCGGTGTTTTTCCAGGTCTGGATGGACTTTTAAGTGCGCTTTTGGCCGCTATTGGGTACTATTTTTAAGTCTCTTTTGAATGAAGTGTTACAGGTAGAGTAGTGCAGACCTCGTTCAAAATGCGAAAAATTGTTTTAATCTAGAAACGCAGTGGACCGGCTTCCCCTGATAGCTTTCGCCCAGTTACTTTGTTAGACTTTGATTATAAGACTGAAGTGAGGATGTCGGCTCTGATGGAGATGATCGTTGCCAAACATCAAGCTGCGTATCTGGTCGTACCATTCTTACTCCTATAGTCGAGTGTCGTGACCTGGTTTCGGTTGCTGCTGTAACGTTCGTCCCTCGTGTCCTTGATTTCCTAGGCATTGATGAGGCATTTGGTCGTGTTAATCACGACCTCCTGCTTCGGATTCTGGAGGCAGTTGGTTTTACTGCTGACACACGGCGAGTGCTCTCAACTTTGTTTACAGGTATTTCAGCGTCGGTGGTTGTTAATGGCCAACTGACACCCCCCATAAATATCCGTCGGGGAGTGCCCCAAGGAAGCCCGCTGTCAATGACTTTGTGTTGTCTCTGGAGCCCCTACTTCGGAGCTTAGCATCCCAGTTGAAAGGTTGGACGCTTTCCGGAGGGACTATAGGTGTTGGTGCATACGTAGATGATGTGATGGTTCTACTCCGCAATTCTGCGGAGGTACCTCGACGGAAGGCTGTAAGGGATGATTATTGTCGAAGTTCAGGCGCACTACTTAATGAAGGTAAATGCAGGCTTCTTACTTTGCAACGTTTTGATGACGCAGTTGTTCCATGGGCTACTGTGGTGGATCGGCATAGGTGTGTGCGCTTCTGTAAAGTTTGGAAGGCAGGAGACGAGATACTGGCAGAAGTAAAGCTGTGAGGACGGGGCGTGAGTCGTGCTTGGGTAGCTCAGTTGGTAGAGCACTTGCCCGCGAAAGGCAAAGGTCCCGAGTTCGAGTCTCCGTCCTGTAGACAGTTGTAATCTGCTAGGAAGTTTCGCGCCGGTTTTGTTGCTACGGCAGGACTGGCAATTTGCGAGTCGAACCTGGCGTTCTAATATCCTGTGTCAAGATCCTAGTTTTAATTTTTTCCTCACACCTACACTGAAGAGTCAAAGAAACTTGTATTCCCACCTAACATCGTTTTGGGTGGCTCAGAGCACGCAGAAGTGCCGTGGACTCGACTAATGTCCGAAGTAGTGCTGGAAGGAAATGACACCGTGAATCCTGCAGGGCTGTCCGTAAATCCGTAAGAGTACAAGGAGGTGGCGACCCCTTGTGAACAGCACGTCCCAAGGCATCCCTGATAGGTTCAATAATGATCGTGTCTGGGGAGTTTGGTGGCCAGCGGAAGTGCTTAAACTCAGAAGAGTCACTCTGTAGAAATTCTGGACGTGTGGGGTGCCGCATTGTCCTTATGGAATTGGCCAAGTCCCGCGGAATGCACCATGGACACGAATGGGTGCAGGTGATCAGACAGGGTGCTTACACACGCGTCAGAGTATCAGGGGTCCCATATTACTCCATCAGGACACCCCCACGGCATTACAGAACCTCCATCAGCTTGCACAGACTCCTGCCGACATGTACAAACGTCTTTTCCAGCCATCAACAGTCAAATGTCGGTGTTGACGGGCCCAGGTGAGGCATAAAGCTTTGTAAGACTTTTATCCATTGTGGATGTGGAACACTGCGACTGTGGTGTGAAAAGGTTTTCAGAAATTACTGCAACCAGTCGCCTTTTATGTAGATGTATTTTATTTAACCATGACCGGTTTCGAGCTGCCTAGCAACTCATCATCAGATGGTATATACATTTAGTGCTTTTTTGTACCCATTGTGTGGGTGGTTGAGTATCTGTGGAGATAAATCTTTCTGCAGGTATATATATATCTCTTTTAGGACGTATTTTTGAAACCATTGTGTCTTGTTTTTCACAATTTCACAAGTTAAAACTTTCACTAGATGTATATTACTTTTATGAGGCACTGTTGGAAACATATATCTTGTTTTTCGTAAACATCGCTGAACACACTTAGCCACAGATACGAATACAGGATTTACACATTATAATGTGTAAATCCTGTATTCGTATCTGTGGCTAAGTGTGTTCAGCGATGTTTACGAAAAACAAGATATATGTTTCCAACAGTGCCTCATAAAAGTAATATACATCTAGTGAAAGTTTTAACTTGTGAAATTGTGAAAAACAAGACACAATGGTTTCAAAAATACGTCCTAAAAGAGATATATATATACCTGCAGAAAGATTTATCTCCACAGATACTCAACCACCCACACAATGGGTACAAAAAAGCACTAAATGTATATACCATCTGATGATGAGTTGCTAGGCAGCTCGAAACCGGTCATGGTTAAATAAAATACATCTACATAAAAGGCGACTGGTTGCAGTAATTTCTGAAAACCTTATAAAGCTTTGTGTCGTGCAGTCATCAAGGGCACACGCGTCGTCCTTCGGCCCCAAAAGCCCATATCCACGATGTTCCGTTGAATGGTTCGCACACTGACACTTGTTGATGGCTTAGTTTTGAAATCTGCAGCAATTTTCCGGGTGGTTGCACTTCTGTCACGATGAACGATTCTGTTCAATCGTCGTCGGTCCTGTTCTTGCAGAATCTTTTTCCGGATGCAGCGACGTCGGTGATTTGATGTTTTGCCGGATTCCTGATATTAACGGTAGACTCGCGAAACGGTCGTGGGGGAAAATACCCACTTCATCGCTACCTTGGAGATGCTGTGTCTCATAAATCGTGCGCCGACTATAACACCACGTTCAAACTCACTTAAATCTTGATAACCTGCCATTGTGGCAGCAGTAACCGGTCTAAGAACTGCACCAGGTATTTGTTGTCTTATATAGGCGTTACCGACAGCTGCGCCGTATTCTGCCTGTTTGCATATCGCTGTATTTGAATACGCATCAGTGTACCAGTCTCTTTTGCGGTTCAGTGTATTTTGGAGGGATTGTCTCACAATTTCGGTAACAATTGTATTTATGAGAAATTTGCCACCTCATCAGGGTATGTACGACAGCCAGAGAAACTATCGTTCGGCACTCCTTGTGCCTCCGTATCAGCGTGCATCCTCTCGAGGGTGGTGGATCTCACAATTGTTCCCTTTTTAATAATGACGGATATAAGTAAGTCAGCGCCAAATAAGACGCACCAAATGCTAACTTCCGACTTCTAAACAAGATATTCCGTGACAGGCGGATACATACAGGTGGACCGGTCCCTCGGCCTACACGATCTCCAGACGTACCCCCACAAGTCTTTCAGCTGTGGCGGCATTGGAAAGCTCTTCTGTACGGCACCCCGGTACGAGGCGTACAGAGTCTCCGTGAACGTACTGTGCGGGGCTGTGAAACAATTTGCAGTTGTCTGGGGCAGCGTCAGCGTTTCAGGGATTGCGCGCGACAGCGGGTTGATGAATGTATCCCTGTTCACGGTGGGCATTTTGAACACTTAATTTAGGAGAGTGCTTCATACTGTGGCAGTGTGTTCTTTTTGCGAGTGTTTCGAATAATTAATGTGCTGAAAAGCTCTATAAACTGAGCTCTGACTTGAAGCGCTTCCGGGCCAACGTGTGAGGAAAGCTTCCTGAAAGTTTGGCCACGCGATTCTGCGACGCCCTGCAGAGTTGGGCGTCGTCGCCACCTGCCGGAACGAGACGACAGCTGTGGCCGCCAGAGCGCCGCCCCGCTGCTCCCCCGAGCTGCGCCACTGAGGGCCGCCGCTGGCCCCGCCCCCAACCCAAGTCTGCTGTCGTTTGAGACGCAGCACAACTCGAGCAATATCGGAGATACACAACCAATACACGCTGACATGATATACACGATGAGTATAATTTTTATTAAACACTAAACGTATGTTCGTAAGTGCTGTGTATACAATCGCACTGCACGTTGTACGAGATAATACCGGTGGAATTCGAGTGAACGGTTGTTCTCGGCTTATTTGGTTGAATAAGAGTGCGCAGTGCTATACGAACGTCTATCCCCGAGGACTATCTTGGGCTGCGTTCGGGTGCAGTGTTATCCTGTTTTATGGTGCCTGTAAACATTCGAGGAAATTATACAGACTGCGACATGTCACTGCACAGATAGCGTGAATTGTCCCCACGCAGAGGACATGAACATAAATACTACTTACCGTAATACAGAGTCTGCAAATGCTTCATTTGTTGGGCAAAAGCCAGTGCTCGTCATTTGGATTTTTGGTGCCTACTCTTACCGTGGAAACAATAAACTACTGAGATAAGTTTGTTACTACAAGTTAGAGAATATGAAATTTGATTACTTAGTTTCCAGTATTAAAATTGATAACATTGTTTTTTTACCAAATTGCGGGAAGACAGCTTTCCTAATTACTGAACTGACACTGAAAGTAAAATTTCCTGCCTCCAGTATGCAATTTTTTTCCCAGCACATTTTCTGCGTTCACATTCCTGCTCTCCACACACATTTCGCACGTTTTCATTCAGAATCTATTTAGGTTGAGATAGCTACAAATGTAACATTTATAAATGTATAGGTCAAAGTAAACAGCGGCTTCAGTTATTGTCATCGCTTCTCAGTTTTGGTTATTGATAACTTGATACCAGTGTCTGAGTTTAATTTGTACATATTAGGTATGTTCTTTCCAACACTTGGTTTATACTCAGGTGTATTTGAGGTTTTTTTGATTTTACTCACTGATCGCTATGTAAAAAATTTTTAACTTCCAGAAATGAAGATGATCACTATGTGATCGAAAATCGATTCTGCCATCAATAAAACATCAATATTACGGCCAACACTGACCTTCCTTTTAATTTATAAATGTGGTTGCAATTTTCTTTATATTTAAATATAATGGCGGGAAAAATCAGAACATAATTCATGTAGAGTAATGAAACTTCGAAATCAGATGGCTCTGAGCACTATGGGACTTAGCTTCTGAGGTCATCAGTCGCCTAGAACTTAGAACTAATTAAACCTAACTAACCTAAGGACATCACACACATCCATGCCCGAGGCAGGATTCGAACCTGCGACAGTAGCAGTCCCGCGGTTCCGGACTGAAGCGCCTAGAACCTCTCGGCCACTCTGGCCTGCAATGAAATTTCGGGAATACGTTTGTCTGGGTAAGATATTTAAGTGATTAATCCTGCAAGCTCACAGGTTGATGGAAGTGCGAGATAAGCCATTGCGAATGTGGAGTGCTGATACATCAATGACCGGTGTAACCGCCAGAATGTTAAATGCAAGCGTGAAAACGTGCATTCGTTGTGTTGCACAGGTGCGGGACGCCAGTTTGTGGGCTGGAGTTGCATGCCTGCTGCACCTGCTCGGTCAGTGCAGGGACGGTTGACGCTATCTGTGGATAACGCTGCCGTTGCATCCCGCAGGTGTAGGTCCGGTGTGTTGAGCACGCAGACGAGCTGGTCGGAGGTGCTCCACTGGCAGCCTCCCAAGCAGCGCAGAGGCAGAGCCAGCCGTCATAGAACAGTCCTCCATCTTGCTCTCGCTCCTGGCCTCTGAAGTCGCAAATGGCGGTGGTTTGTGGAACGTGCCGTACAGGGCGTCTGGCTCGGAGCTGTCCTCGAAGTAGCCGACGTCTGGCAGTCAGGCTGGCCGCAAGGTGAGACGCAGGTCCGTGAGGTGACGCAGGGCGACTCACGGTGAGTTTTTGCGAACCGCACAGCTGAGTGGTGCTGCCCCCGCACGTTAGAGCGCAGCGTGACGTGGCGCAGTTCCTGCGCTCGGTGACCCTGCGGACCGCAGTCTCCTGTACGCAGCTTACTGCGAGGCTCACTGTGCTTCTGGCTGTTGGTAGTTCGAAATGGAGGAAAAGCTAACTGAAGCCGTACGCGTTCGCAAAGTTCTGTATGATACAAGCTATGAAGATTACTTGCAAACGAAGCTGAGAAGTGGGAGGAAGTGGCCAAGGAAACGGACACACGAAATGGTAAGTTGCATTGTAATTCGTTGTTAACATTCTACATTGACATTGTTAAAAGTCTGTAGCAAATTTTCGTGATGTACTCTGTCCTGGTTAAATGTTTATATAAAAAAAAAGAAATGCCTAGGTTCCTTACAATATCATTCCTTACTAGCGTGTAGCCCTCCATATCTACCAGTGAAAACGGAATAGATGGATTTAACCACGTCTTTGATATCAATATAGAATCGAAACTGTGGTCCGAGTACATTTATATATATATATATATATATATATATATATATATATATATATATATATATAAAATTTTATAATGGGGAAACATAGTTACGAAAAATCGTCAAAAATTACATGTATATAGGTTATATATAATATATTACAGAAATAGGTACCTAAAAAGCATCTCGTATTAGAATGCAACGTTGTGTCAAAATTTCAAAGCAATCGGTCAATAGCTTTCGGAGGTTAGTGCCTATACACAAACCGACAAAACATTTTTATATATAGACATACATGTTCATCATAATAGCTTACCTTAAAAACCCATCTAGTTTCTCCTTGGTTCCAAGGGGCCTTGTAGCGTTGCGTCCCTGTCTGTCAATTTCATTCTTGATGTGACCATGCACTTCTTAGAATTGATCACGGTTTAATCTAAAATAGTTCGTGAATTTTTCATCATCAAATTCCTTGGTTAAAGTGAATTCCCCATGACCTAGTCTTCTTTTCATGTACGCACTTTTTTCTGCGTTTTGTTTCATCAATACGATGTAACACACCGTTTCGAACTCAAACTCAGAATCGGAATCCGATTCTGAACTTACATCTATTAACACAGCAGAAGTAGTCGCCATCTCTGCCAGAGCCAAAGTTCCTCAGCAAACTGCGTATTGAAACTGCGATCCAGCTTGCGGTGACTGTCGCCGTGACTGACGCTACCGTGAGGAATTCGGCGTGAGCCCCCCTGCGCCACCCCACGGGCCTGCGCCTCTCCTCAGCGCCAGCTGCTGCTCAGATTATTGCCGCAGCTGCAGTGCGAGTCAGCACAGCCGCACGCCGAACGGCGAGTCTAATACGGCCGCCCGGAGCGCCGTCTTCCTCCAGCCGCACATTCCCGTGGCCGCCGCTGCCAGCAGTCAGCCACGCACAGTGGCTGCATCCCCGGCACGCTTTTCTGCAGCATCGCAGCTTCTCGCCGTCCTCTTACGAGACCTCGTACAAACTCACTGACGTGTCGATAATGGCGCCTTTATCGCCTTAAAAGCATTCTTCCCTGACATCGACCCACCACCTCTTGTATGGACGACACTAAACAAAACCTGAGTCACATCCTCATTGTGGCGCTACTTATGCGACCGGCGCGAAATTTGAACACACGTCATCTTTCAAATGTATATACACTCGCACTAACTTTGGTTTTGTGTTGCACAACTCCTTCTCGGCGTTGGGACTTTTTCCTTCTGTGTACAATAATTTCGCAGTAAGAAAGCAGTTTGCAGCACACATGCGTGACTCGCCGTCGCCAAGATCGCACTCTGAACTCCACACTTGTTCTCCAGGAGAAGACCTTCCGGCACTTTTATTACGACGTACAGTTTCATTCGTCCCAGTACAGGTTCCAATCGACGCATTACTGGGCATTGGTTTATTAAGAAAAATGTTTAATTCCACGCCGTCTGTTATTTCAGAAAACTATAAGTAGCTGTCACGATACACCTTGCCTAACGTTCTATTAGAATTAAAATAAAGTGGACTGTAGAGAAACAAAAGTCGTAATCCACTTCTCCAATATCCCACTCATCCGCACCAATCAGGCGAATCGCGAGTGAGTGTGCCAACGTTGAATACGAGTATATCCAGAAAGAATACCAGCGCCATGACTCTTTCGTGGAGAAGGAGACTGAATCAGTAGTGATAGGTACTGATTTGAAAAGTAGTGATGAAGACAATTATCAGGAATCAAAGAACACCACAGCTAGGGAAGTGGATGGCAGCTCGACGGAAACCTGCACGGCAACGGAAAAAGCTGATACGGTTGATGAGCTTCCGACTTCGACTTGAGCAGCTACACAGTAACGAATTACTGTAATACGTACGTACGCGTCATTTACTTTTATTTCTTACATTGCTATAATTTACTTTGGATTCACTTTACAACAAAAGGCTGAGTATTACATATTGAGGAAATGTCTGGTGCCAGTACGGCTGCCGTGTGGAGTGGTGTGTGCCCGCTCGTCCCCTGGCATGCCCACACATTTCAGTAAACAGACGGACACCAGCGCACTCGCCGTGTGTTGTGCAGCAGGCAGCTCACTGTAGCGCACTCGCCTGTAGCACTGTCAGTGGCGCTTTGCGAGCCTTTCGTTCAGCACATATTTGAATCACCCTATCAAAGTCTAGCGGCCTTGCCAAAGTATGTTCAGTTGGCGCGGTCCCCAGATCTGAGAGACGTTGCTGGTGTGTGGTGGGTCTGACACAGTCTTTAACACGAGCCAGAGTGCTCACAGGCCTTAATGCTTCAGCTGCAGCCATGGAAGAGGGTACGAGATGCGCATAGCTATGCACACATTCGGAAATGAACTTGGAATTTTAAGCTCGTGCAACTTATTCGAGAGGTCTAATTGTTTCAAAGGAAGTATAAGCAGTTGGCACTCTGATAGTTTTCAAATATTTAACTTCTTCCTCTACATCTGTCGTGACATCGTTGTGGTATTCACTGATAAATAACTTGCATGCCTCGGTGAACTGATCATCAGCCACCTTTGTGTATTTCTATAAAAACCCAAATGCTTCATCTGTAATCTTCACTGTTTCACATTGGGTTTTCAAGTTATATACTAGACTGTCAATTATGGTATAAAAACCTTTTATCGTGAATAAATCTTCTGAATTTACATCTGTCACTTCGTACCTGGCTTCATCACGAGATGAGTTTCTGTTCTTAGTGTGTACCTCCGAAAATTTAGGACCGGTATTAATTGCGCTGGCTACAGATTTAGATTCGGGAAGAATGGTGTCCCAATTAAAGGTTACGTAATAAGCAGTCAAGGCGTCGTGTCTCAATGCCCGTGGTAGTATTTCGAGCTCGTAGTAATATGAGTCTGTAGTCAGCTTGTGCCATCAACTTTACCCAACTCGATGTCACGATTAATCACTTGAAAGATGTTCCGTAACCTAAAGAACCCTCTGCCACAGAGTGTGTTTCAGCTGACAGATTCAACTCGACTTTCCGGGGTTTCACCAGCAACGGCAGTCTCACCCACGTCAGCTGCAGCCGGCGTCACAGCTTCAAGCCGAGCACGCCAGACGTGGAGTACGAACAAGTCCCAGCACTCTGTTCCAGAGTACCCCATCGTTGTGGACAGCAGCTCAACAGCTCGCATAAAAGCTGAACCACTCCGAGAAACGTATCTGCTTCGTGACAGCACTCACTTGCAATAGCAACTCCTGTTTTCTGGTTACAATCTACGAATTCCAAAGCCGTTCATTTATTTCTTGTAATTACTCGTACATTTCCTTACTGAAACAAATATAACACGGGATGAATGTCGCCTGTTCCGCATCATTTGAATCAGGAGCTGCATCAACAATAATTGAGTAATACTTCTCAAAAATGGTTCAAATGGCTCTGAGCACTATGGGACTCAACTGCTGAGGTCATTAGTCCCCTAGAACTTAGAACTAGTTAAACCTAACTAACCTAAGGACATCACAAACATCCATGCCCGAGGCAGGATTCGAACCTGCGACCGTAGCGGTCTTGCGGTTCCAGACTGCAGCGCCTTTAACCGCACGGCCACTTCGGCCGGCTAATACTTCTCATTTTCCCTCTGTTTCAAGATGACAGTCCTGACGTAATGGGCACAACTAGAAATCATTTGACAGATAACGCACTTGTAACGCTTTCCAGCTCTTGTGCGTCTCTGACCTGCTAATGTATTTGCGATTAGTGAATCGTAGTCACTGAAGAACACTAATATTCCGAGGAAACTTCCATTATGTGGACCTCCAATTTTCTGAGATCAATCTCTGAAAGCCAATCTTCTTTGACCAATAAATAATTTTACATCAAGTAACGCAAAGCTTCCCATGTAAGATGGCTCTTCTGCAAACGAACAAAAGAAGAACATTACCTCTTTACTTCCCACCATTAGCTTCGTCACTGTACCTGTTTTATTTCATTTCATTTCTTCACTTTTAGGGTTCTTCCAGGACAACAGATACACTGTAAAAATCGCTCAAAACGGAATCACATGGGACTAAAATAATTTTCCAAATTGGGCAAGTTTCCGGATTACACAAAACTCACTAGGCTACATAAAATTTGTCACGTATCATGCATAAAGGTATAAATTTGTGAACGTATTTACGCAGTACGTGCACTCCTGCACAATAGATGTTTGTTTACTGTATATTGTACAATAGAACAGTAGAGTATTGCACTAATTGATAAATTATACGGCATATTTCTATTTTTACTCCGACTTTAAATTCTTGTATTGTTGTATCTAATACCCAGTATTCCTACGTTTATCTCCTCTACAATTCACTTATTTGTCACGTATCAAGGAGGGAAATTGTACGAATTTCCTTTTCAAAATCGTTTGCTCTACGCAATGTTTTGCACTGTACTGTAGTTCCAACAGCGTGGGAGTATTTGTGTGTACTCTAACTTGCATGACATTCTTCGGGAAATTAATTTTCCTAGGGACATAATTTTGCTCCTTTTCTCCGTTCTGATCAACTTCTGTGTTGCGGATTCCTGTTAAATTTGTTGCTGACATAAAAGTGCAGTGAGTTGACAGAAAGTCATAACTTCGAATGTTGTCATTTGCACCACAAGAAACGTTTCACATTTTAATAAATTAACCAATTACTGCTACATTTCCTTGAGTTTCGATGGCCATAAATGCGTCTTGTTCTTGAGCTCCAAACCCCGCTTTCCTGAAGCACTTGGTAACAGTTTTTCACTTCATTTCGTTGACTGCCAAGCCAATCCAATTTACTCCATCCAGGACAGATATTGGCCATGCCAGAGCAAATGCACTTTCTGCTTCTTCAGCACAAAGAATACGAGATTGCATCTACAATCGCTCGTAACGGGACTGGTATATGCAAATAACCCCCTGGTCCATTGTTTGTGGCGGAAACCGAGCCAGTTTCACGTTTGACAACTTACTTGACTTTCTCGTGGCAGGTTGCATTGTCTGGGAAAAGGAAAACTTGGCAATTTACTGTTTTCATTATGGCGTTGAAGATCACAGCCATTCTTCCGTAAGACCGCACATTATCCATGCCTTTATATTGCTTTGCCCTGTGACTAGAAGGTTACTGAGGTCTATATTTTCGAAACAACGCGGTTTTGCCGCCTTTCCAGTCACCTCTGGCGTCTCCTTTTCACGTAATATATTTCCGCACAGTAGTACAGTGAGTCTTTCTTGGGACATTTTTCCACCGGTGCACTTTTCACCTCGAATTGCTAGAGATTCTGAAGACAGTGCGCGACGAAAGAGACCCGTTTTATCGGCTCCGAACACGTCTTTCGGATCATAATCCGCAATTAGGTCGCACAATATTGTCTTCCGTTCTGTTGCTACACTTTGCTGCACATCCTTAGCTTCCCCACACACTTCATTCCACACGATGTTGTGCCTAGCTCTGAAACTGTACTGCCTTCCCGTGTATGCATAAACCCGGTGTTTCCAAGCTCTTTGGCTCACTATGCAACGTGGGTCCAGAAAAAGGTAATTTATTTTCCCACGCACTTACGAACCATTCCCACATTATTCCGTTAGTTTCTTCATCTCCCGTCTTCTTCGCCTTTCTTTTCATTTGCCCCATCCCAATCATCCATTCATCCAGTATCTTCTTCTTGTTTCTTAAAGCATCGTGAATTTGTTTTTTACCGCATTTGAAACGCAGCGTTATTTCTTGTACAGAGAGTTAGTCTTTCCCACTCGCCTCGAGTATCTAAATGTTTTCATTGAGTGTAAGTGTTTGCGACTTGTACTTTTCCTTCGAATCATTTTATCACTTAAGGCGCTCCTAGTCAAGTGAAACGGACATAAAATAGTGCTGTTAGTGCGTCATCGGAACAACACTCGTCTCCTTCACTGCACCGACTGCAGCAGCGTCCACAGTTGCGCTACAGTGTTCCAGCGTGCGCCCCCCCCCCCCCTCCACCCCGTGCGTAAATAATAATGGAAAACCAACCAGAGACCCTTCCAAACCGAGCGCTCACGAACGAACCATTTCCTTTGATGTACCGACATTGCGCGCTAACCTGTTCGTTGTTGCACAGAGCGGTGCAGTCTGATGTCCACGCCCGCAGCACATCTGCTCTTTTCTCAGTTTTGCGCCGCCGAGCAGACAGTCAGGCATATATTGTCTTTGCGTCAAAATTAACTTTCGGCGTTACACAGTGAATTCTTAATAAAGTCGTAGAATTAGCGATCTGTTTTAGACACGTTCCGCTGTATATATATAAAAAGAAGTTAGCTTGTAAAAGTGTATTGAATGCGTCGGGACTGAAATACTTCTACGGTTTGGGCAGATTTCCGACTTATACACGTTCTGCATTGATCAAATTTTACTGTACTTTATTTTGTGTCCACTCTCGAATGAAAATATTTTCTGCTTATTTCGTGTAAAATCACCTTGTGATGCAATCAGGTTAGCTTAGATTTTAATGTTGCTGGCAATCGTAACAGATCAAAGCGACATTCTATAGCTGTTGCTGTGTACATTTGTTACGCACATGCTTTGGCAGTTTTTCCGACAGCATTTAAAGGAAGCACACTTCAGATTCCATCACAAGTAATGCGGTTTCAATGTACAGTGTCTAAAGGAAAAGTCGTGCTTTCAAGTCAAGCAAGAAATAGAATTGCGTGCAATTCACCTGTAAGAATGGTAAAAGTGACAAGAAAGAGCCGGATTGGCTATACAGGTGCAGGATGAAGAAATTATTTTACAAAAGCAACCTCATATTTGCCAGCTTTGTATTCTAGGGCCGCCGAAGCCTTGATAGACGCTTGGGGCCTCCCATGACGCCTGATGCCCGGGGATTTTGCCCACACCCTGTCTCACCCCCTCCCCCCTTCTATCTCTTATGGCCTTCCCTTCACCTCTTCTGCGGTAGTGCTTCTCTCCATAGTTCTCAAAGTTTGCTAGTTTCATAATTAAAAATTGCTTTTCCCGTACTAATGGACCCATCTTAAAACCGTTTTACTTGCAACACAGGTAATCTACTGAAGTTATGTTTTCCGAAACTTTTACACAGCAAATCGTGGCCAAATCTGTACACTTTGGGGAGACCTCTAATTCTGCCCGTGAGTAACGCTGCACATTTTCGTATGGCGTACGTATAACCGCTGAGACTATCAGATACGCAATTCATCCTTAAAAACACCTAAAGGCCCGCTACACAATCAAATAGTGGCACCCAATTTTACTCTGTGTGCCAAATATTTGAACGTGTAGGGTTTTGCTTGACACGGGGCGTGTTTGACATGTTTGAGCGAAATTTTGATTGATGGAAAATTTGAAAACGTGGCTGACATCTGTGCTGGTGTTTTGTCGCACATGCTTAGTGAAATACTTTTGTTACAATTTATATATGAGCGTATCGTGAGTCACCACAACCAGTGCAAGCTACGATCAAGCAAGAAAGTAAAACAGCACTGGCAGTTACCAAAACAGTACTGGCAGTTACCAAAACAGTAGACGTGTCGCATCTTTCCCAGCCATAGTTTACGCAGGGTAAGGTTAAGAAGAAAATCAGCATTCTACACGCAGTAAAATAAAAAGTCGAAATTCTTCCAAGGGCGATGTAGGCTTCATGTTCCCACATTGTGGTACCTTAATAATCTGTCATAGAATACCAAGTAGAAGAGAATAAATTTTCTCATACTTGTGTCTTCTTTTTCAATGTGAGCGGGAAGGTGCTCCAAACAAGTTATTCGAAGTTTCCCTGACCATTCGCAGAAAGCTGACGTAGCCGTCACGTTCCGAGTGTAACATTTCCCTTTAACAGGTTACAGCTTGTGTATTTTTCATTCTAAATCACCTCTGGACCAGTATCTTGTTTTCTTCTTCTTTAAAGACAGTGCCAGAGTATGTTAGAAATGTTTTACCTGCATTTGGAGCATAGACAAACAGCGTCTGCTCCAAAAGTGAGATTAAATTAACAGACTCGTTGGTTCACGATTGACAAATAAGTGCGCGAATCTTAAATCGACACGGCAGCCGCTTCGTGTTCTCCTGTCGGCCGGTCACAGCACGGGACACGTGACGCCACACGGACGTGCTTCTGGCGGTACGACACAGCACCGAGGACGTTCACCGCAATATTCGTGCGGCATTATTTTCACAGTTCTGTCAAATGAAGTTTCTGGTGACGGCCTGATGTGTGGCAAACCGCGGCTGGCTGAAAGAAGCAAAGCGACGAGCCGCCACGTTTGTTTACGTGTTTGCAAAGGTAAAGTACCTTATTTGGTGGACCTATACGTGCATACTACGAAAATATGCAGTTTAATTAATGCACCGCACTAGAGACCTGTCCAGAACGCGACGTTTTTTCTGCGATTTGTCGTACAGTAGGGTGAGGAAAGTTTGTTCAGCAGTTGTCGCCACATCGCTTTTTTAAACAGAAAATGAAAATCACTTTGATCGCAAAATTTAAAGTGTTCGTCTTATGATCCATCAAATTCAGATGACGTGGGACCACTACGGAACGTTAAGACTCGCTCTCAATTTTAAATATGACACAGTCTTGTAGTAATAAAGTTGACATTGTTGACTAACGTGCGGTGTTGTGTGCACTGCTTACTATTATTGTCGAGAAAAATGTGCGAAAAGTCCGCACCTGGACGTTTTAGCGGGTCGCTATCGACTCTTCTGTCACGTCTGCTATGCATTGACGCATTTCGTAATCTTTTCTTTTATAAGGTGTAATCTGTTAATTATAATGTCTCAGACAGAAAACCGTCCCCAGTTGTCGGAAGAGAGCGCAGGGAAGGTGGGCAACAGAAGCGATTCATAAAACTGCCGCCAACTATCCTCCACATCGATTTGTTGTGCAATTTTAGCAGATAATCTGAGTTAAAACATAGTGAGGTGCCTCGAACAGAATGAGGTCCTCTATGTCAAGTAGCACGCATTTCGGAAACGTCAATCTCGTGAAACCTATCTCACTTATTTCTCTCTCGGCATACTAAAAGCCACGAATGGAGGCAGTCAGGTAGACCCAGTACTTCTCGATTTCCAAAAGTCATTTGAATCAGTAGCACATCTACTCTTATTTTCAAAAGTACAATTGTACGGTGTATCGAGCAAAATATGTGACTGGATCGAGGGTTTTTTTTTTGGTAGGGAAGACGAAGAAAGTTGTCACGCATCGGAGATTCATCGGCGGATGTATAAGTAACTTCTTGCCTTAGGGAACTGTGTTGAGATCGTAGCTGTTCGTGTTCGTGATGTCCCATTAATGACCATGCAGACAGTATTAATAGTAAGCTCAAACATTTTGCAGATGATGCAATTCTCTGTATGGAAGTAGTGTTTGACAAAAGATGCATAAAATACTCAGTCAGGTTTTTAAAAGATTTCAAGGTGTACAAAGATCGGTAACTTGCGTTAAATGTTGGGATATGTAGTATTGTGCACTTTACAAAAGGAAAAAGCGTAGTATCCTGTGGCTGTGTTATCGATGAGTCACAGCTGGAATCGTTTACAAATGGCTGCGTGCCACACGTTGTAGGGACACGGAATGGAATGAGCACGCAGGCTGTGCAGTGAGTGGAGCGGGTGGTGGGCGTCGATTTGTTGGTAGGATAAAGAGGAGGTGCAGCCGGTCCGAGACTGGTTCACGAACCACACGTGGGGCCCACCCTGGAGTGGGGCGTGGCCGCCCTGGCAGCGCCTGCGCTGCCCGCCGACCGCGGGCTCCTCCGCGAAAGGGTCGCCTCGAAGAGCGGCGTCAGCATCTCAGTCTTCAGAAAAAAAATCCAGGTCTAACGTCGACATTAAGTAACTACCACTTTACAAAGTCTGTAAACTACTGGCTTCGGACTTAAAAGAAACGGTGGAACGAGGAAAATGTCAAATATCGCGATTTTTCGTAAAAATTATTGCTACAATTGAATGAAGATGTCAAACAGTGGAGTGAAAAACAAAAAAACCATTTCAAACAACTTAATGAAACTCTCAAACAGTGGAATGAAAAACTAAACAACAATTTCAAACAACTTAATGAAAAACAAGACAACAATTCCAAACAGTTGAATGAAAAACACGACAACCATCTTAAACAATTTAATGAATCGTGCAAACAATTTAATGAAAGTTTCAAACAGTCGAACGAAAAACACGACAACCTTAATGGACAGAACAACCAACTTAGTGAACAGATTACAGCCGTTACAGTGCAATGTCAGGATACTAAAGAACAATTACGTGAGGAAATTAAGGCTTGTGCTAGTAACAGTAGTGAAGCAATTAGATCTGTTGCACAAGAATTAAGTAATGCACATGCAGCCACAACAGAATCACTTAGAGATGAAATTAATGCAGTCACGGAACTATGTTCAGAAAACGCAACACAGCTACGCGACGAGTTTAAATTAGTGTCAGCAGAAGTTTCACGCGCTCTGGATACGAAAGTCGATAAGAAATTTGAACAACAGAACAGCCAAATTGACGAACGTTTTAAAGTGATAGAAATGAAAAATGTTTCAGCCTTTAACACATTACAGCATACGGCACATTCCGAACATTTGTCACACACACAGCCAGTGTAACTTACGTAATTTACAGAGATTACGTGACTTAGATTATGAAGTGACACAGACAAACAGATTCTCACACAGACCTGAACCTGTTCACAAATTCAGAGACGATAACGTTGATTATAAGCAATTTTTATCCGTGAAAAAATCTAAGGTATTTCAAAATGACAGAGCACAGGTACACGCTTTGAACTGGATACGTCGAATTATTTTTGTACTTTCACCAGCTTGGCCTGTAACGCAGAAACTAACTTTGGACTGGATACGACAATTTGCTTTTGAATTTTCACCGGCATTGCCTGTAACGCAGAAACTAAAATTTATTTGTAGCGCGTAATAGACCTCAGGGGATTAATTACGCTTTAATGAATATGTGCCGTAGCGTGCACAGGGTCCGAGCCGTAGTAGTGCTATTTCATCTTTAGTTTTCTGCACTGCTGCCTTCTCTTCTACTATCCTCTATATCTATTAAAACAGCTCTTCAACTATCGATCTATCTATGATTAAGAATGAGTAAAGAAAACCTGATACGACATGTTTTTACCGAAAGTGACAGTTTTCATTAGACGCTCCAGAAATGAGAACCACGAGAACTTTAATACCGGACAAAAATTTAATCATCAGTATGTACAAAATTTTCAGCAGTCGCAAACACATTTTGATAACAATAGAGGTTTTTCCCAACAACAGCAACAAAACCAGCCGGTTAGCATACCTAACCAACAATGTAATGTACAAGGTCAACGAAGCTTTAATGTTTCGCCGCCTGCACGTATAGCGTCAGCTCCAACAAATAGTAACGCACAGCAACAAGGAAGTAACTACGTACAGAAAACACACCATTTAAACTCCTATCGCAATGCACCGTATAGAAATGACTATCATGACAGACGTAAAAGTAATGAGCACAATTTTCAGCGTACGTTTAATAACAGTCGGTCTTATCAGCAGCAGAATCATCAACAGCAACAAATTATAATGAATGAATCAAATGGCTCTGAGCACTATGGGACTCAACTGCTGAGGTCATTAGTCCCCTAGAACTTAGAAGTAGTTAAACCTAACTAACCTAAGGACATCACAAACATCCATGCCCGAGGCAGGATTCGAACCTGCGACCGTAGCGGTCTTGCGGTTCCAGACTGCAGCGCCTTTAACCGTATGAATGAACCAGACAGTAGATATCATCCCGAACGTAATACGTCAGGAAGAAATAACACAACAGTTCAAATAGTGGAAATGCCACAGCATCCTCCCGAAAATAATAGCACGTCGGATAGAATTTGACTAGAGGTTGCATCTTCCAGCTACGCAAGCAATACTTTTGACACGCAGAATCTTGTACACGAAAACGTTATTACTTTTGACGACATCCGAGACACTCTTTTGCAGGAAAAACCAGTTATTCAAAAAACCATTTCACATCCTGTCATCGAAGTAAAAATTGGATCATCCAAATTTTCAGCAGTAATCGATTCTGGATCTCCTATCTCAGTCATAAATGAAGAAACTTTCAACGAATGTAACAAAGAGAATACCTATCCTACGTTACTATTAGGCAAAACTAAAGTAAAAGGAGCAGTATCTGGTAAAGGAGTAGATGTAAAATTACAGACACATTTATCATTTTGTATTGCAGGTCATACATTTCACTCAAATTTTTGGATTGTTCCCTTATTGACGACAGACGTTATTTTAGGTACCAATTTTCTGGTACAACACGACGCAATTATTGATTTTCAAAACTCGTATTTAATGTTAAAGGATGTAAATGGACAACTGGCTTTAGAATTTCAGCACTCTTTATCCGCAGAAGAACGAACAATTAATCGTACAGAGGTCATTTCCGCATCACGTAACATACTGTCATTCGACATTGTTAACAGATACGTACGTACACAACTATAATATTCTAGACGAAGCCGACTATGACGTTATATAGATGATTTCTGATAAAGTTAAACAGAGCAGTGCAAATACAGACGACGAACGCACGCAACTACGCAAAATTCTTTTACAGCAAGCTCCAGTTTTTGACAACGTTCCTGGTACTATGTCTGGTTTTATGTACGAATTTCAAGTTAGACAGCACGACACATTTAAAGCCAAGCATTATCCCATTCCGTATATTCACAGAGAACAAGATAAGAAAGAATTGCAAGGTATGCTTGACCAAGGAATTATTGAACCGGCAGTTAGTCCGTACATAAACCCGCTCCATATTGTTAAGAAAAAGGATGGTTCACTTCGCCTCGTACTTGATTCGCGTCACATCAATGACATTGTTATTAATGAAACGGATCGCCCACAGACACTAGAAGAACTTCTACAGAAATTTCATGGTACTGCTGTTTATTCCACATTAGATTTGAAATCGGGATTTTGGCAAATTCAACTCCATACGGACTGCAGAAAGTACACGGCTTTTCTCTGTTTTGGTGACTGTTATCAATTTTGTAAATTACCGTTCGGTTTAACTATTTCTTCAGCAGCATTTATTCGCGGTTTGAATACAATACTTCCGACAGAGCTTAAAGACAGAATCACAAAGTACGTAGACGACATTCTTATTGCAGAAGCTAACTGGTCTGAACACAATCTGATTCTTGAACAACTGTTACGAACTTTTCGTGCACAAGGACTCACAGTTAATCTCAGTAAATCGCTCTTTGGCAAAACTTCTATAAAATTTCTTGGACATGTTAATTTCAGGAGAAGGCATTGCGCCTGACCCGGAAAAACTTCAAGCTTTACGTGACATTACTGTTCCTACGATGAAGAAACAATTACACAGCTTTTTGGGTTTAATCAACTTTTTTCGTAAATTACTCTGCTTTAGACACCCCTAGATTATGTCAATTGACGGGTAAAAACACTATTTGGTCCTGGGATAGCCAAGCACATTCTGAATTTGTGAATCTGAATTGTTGAATGCACCACTTTTATCACACCCAGATCTTACTAGAAATTTTTCCATTGCCACCGACAGTTCTAACACCGCTTTAGGCGTAAACATTTTTCAGGAAATTGACGAAGACGGTACTACAGTAATTAAAAACATCGCCTGTGCGAGTCGCATTATGTCAACTGCTGAACGCAATTATTCTGTCACAGAACTTGAAACATTATGTGTTGTATGGGCATTTACGAGATTTCGGCATTTTCTGTATGGAAGACACACTACCATTTACACAGATCATAGAGTGATACAGTTTTTACTTTCCGCTAAATTTACACACGACAGATTAAGTAGATGGAAACTTTATTTGCAGAAATTTAATTTTACAATTGTTCACATTCCGGGCACACAAAATATTGTAGCAGACGCACTATCCCGTTCTCTCAGCAACAATCAGCAAGACATCGCAACCAACTTCTGCAAAGCAAATTTCAGCGTCCTGTACATTCAACAAGTTGCATTTGAAAATTTCAATTCGTCGTCATTACAAGACATAGCACAAGAGCAGAGTAAAGACAACGTATGGAAAGAAATTAAACACCTTTGGCAAGATAGGAATAATGTTACCATTAGAAACCATTACACGGTACGCAATAACATTATGTTTCGCCGCTCTCACCCTGACAGCAACAATTGGTTATTATGCATTCCTGACGAGCTTATTAACAAATTAATCTGGTATACTCATTTAAGCTACGCACATTTCGGATCCAGAAAATGTTTTCTTATACTGAGATAGAACTGTTATTTTACCAACATGGAGAAACGTATTCGACGAGTTTTAGCGTCATGTAAAATCTGCCAGAAAGCTAAGCCAGATACGACTTCACATATTCCTCCATTACATCCCATTGTACCTGTTAAATTGAGACACATGGCCGCTGTAGACATTTTTGGTCCGATTCCCAGAACTAATAGAGGTTTTTGCTACATCTTTGTCGCTGTTGAACTCACTTCAAAATTTATTACCTTCACTCCGTTACGCAAAGCTACCGCTAAAACTGTTTCGAAAGCATATGTAAAACATTTTCTATTCCATGTAGGGCATGTGTTGAAAGTAATTTCCGACAATGGACCACAGTTTCGATCTGCTATATGGACACGTATGTTACGAGCTAGAAACATTTCTCCGATCTATATATCCAGGTACCATGCTTCTTCGAACCATTGTGAACGACTAATGAAAGAAATTGGTAAACTATAGAATATACTGCCATAAAAGACATATTGATTGGGACACACACATACTCTCATTCCAAGATGTAATTAATTCCATACCAAATGAACCTACTATGCTATCTGTTATACTGAAAAATGTTGAACCACCTAATAAATTAAAGAATTAGTAATCTTTCCTACATCTCGTCGACTACGACATCATGAAATAATTGACATTGCGCTGAACAACATCAAACGTGCCGCAGAGCGCCGGAGAAGACAGCAAAAACAGGTTTGTACACGCCGTGACTTTCGCATTGGATAGAAGATATTAGTAGGCACACATTATTTATCTAACAGAGGAAAAGGTTGTTGTTGTTGTGGTCTTCAGTCCTGAGACTGGTTTGATGCAGCTCTCTATGCTACTCTATCCTCTGCAAGCTTCTTCATCTCCCATACCTACTGCAAACTACATCCTTCTGAATCTGCTTAGTGTATTCATCTCTTGCTCTCCCTCTACGATTTTTACCCTCCACGCTGCCCTCCAATGCTAAATTTGTGATCCCTTGATGCCTCAAAACATGTCCTACCAACCGATCCCTTCTTCTAGTCAAGTTGTGCCACAAACTTCTCTTCTCCCCAATCCTATTCAATACCTCCTCATTAGTCACGTGATCTACCCACCTTATCTTCAGCATTCTTCTGTAGAACCACATTTCGAAAGCTTCTATTCTATTCTTGTCTAAACTATTTATCGTCCACGTTTCACTTCCATACATGACTACATTCCATACAAATACTCTCAGAAACGACTTATTGACACTTAAATCTACACTCGATGTTAACAAATTTCTCTTCTTCAGAATCTATTTCCTTGCCATTGCCAGTCTACATTTTATATCCTCTCTACTTCGACCATCATCAGTTATTTTACTCCCTAAATAGCAAAACTCCTTTACTACTTTAAGTGTCTCATTTCCTAATCTAATTCCCTCAGCATCACCCGATTTAATTTGACAACATTCCATTATCCTTGTTTTGCTTTTCTTGATGTTGATCTTATATCCTCCTTTCAAGACACTTTCCATTCCGTTCAACTGCTCTTCTAAGTCCTTTGGTGTCTCTGACAGAATTACGATGTCATCAGCGAATCTCAAAGTTTTTATTTCTTCTCCATGGACTTTAATACCTACTCCGAATTTTTCTTTTCTTTCCTTTACTGCTTGCTCAGTATACAGACTGAATAACATTGGGACAGGCTACAACCCTGTCTCACTCCTTTCCCAACCACGGCTTCCCTTTCATGCCCCTCGACTCTTATAACTGCCATCTGGTTTCTGTACAAATTGTAAATAGCCTTTCGCTCCCTGTATTTTACCCCTGCCACCTTCAGAATTTGAAAGAGAGTATTCCAGTTAGCTTTCTCTAAGTCTACAAATGCTAGAAACGTAGGTTTGCCTTTTCTTAATCTTCCTTCTAAGATAAGTCGTAAGGTTGGTATTGCCTCACGTTTTCCAACATTTCTACGGAATCCAAACTGATCTTCCCCGAGGTCCGATACTACCAGTTTTTCCATTCGTCTATAAAGAACTCGCGTTAGTATTTTGCAGCTGTGACTTATTAAAGTGATAGTTCGGTAATTTTCACATCTGTCAACACCTGCTTTCTTTGGGATTGGAATTATTATATTCTTCTTGAAGTCTGAGGGTATTTCGCCTGTCTCATACATCATGCTCACCAGATGGTAGAGTTTCGTCATGACTGGCTCTCCCAAAGCCATCAGTAGTTCTGCGAGGTGCCGGGGCTAGCAGTGTTTTTAACACTCAATTCTTAGAGAATTTACATATGTACATGATGCTCTAAGCCCCCCCTATTCTAACTCCAACTTTTCCTGTTGCACAAGGATAAAAAAAATACGCGAACTGACTCTAATCAACCCTGCCAGTGGAGTAGAAGAGAGTTTGGCACCTGCAATAATTTAATTTGATAAATAAGTTAATTAAACGAAGGTTTCATTAACATAGAGAGGAATGATGGGGTTGCTCTACCTATTAACAGAATGAAAGTTCTGTCCAAAATAACAATATGATTCATTAATACTAAACACAAAATAATAAACAACAACACATGAAACATTAACAATACATCAAATTGGCTCTAATCGGATACTTAAACAAACGCTGTGAATGTGAAGTTGTCCCTAAACTATATTGTGAGGATTATGACGAAGTGGTATGTGCAGCCAATTCCTAGCAACTCAATTCTTAGAGAAAACACATAGCCAACCCAACATTAATTGCTGCTACCCAAGACAGAACAAAGTTAGAAAAAAGACGAACAGGCGCGCTCTGCTGAGCTCTGATTGTCACCTAGGAAAATCCCTATCTGCCGGTGCTGCGGACATACATTACCAAACCGACTTCTTGACTCCCAGGACACGATCTGCCGTACCGGAGCCGTTGGCTGGTTGCTTCGACGTCCTCGACCGAAAGGCGAGAGCCAACTACTTACAAGAGCACCCGTACAAAACCGAACACAGAACATTCCCGCCCCCACGACAGTGGCCGTGGTTAAACGTTCCAATCAGCAACTCGAAAACCGGCGGAAAATTCCACTCCATTGCCGGAACGCTACCATTCCACCAATGGAGATTCTTGGCGCCAATTTCTGCGCCGATCTTGCTACGTCACGGAGCTATGCCCTGAGCAAGCCAATCACAGTTACTTTTTTGCAGAAAGTGCGGGAATTTTCCCGCCACAGCTGCCTGGGTACCCAAGTCATTCCCACGCCTCGCTGGTAGCCCGCCAGAAAGTGTTTTCGCTAAGTTTCTGCGAAGTAACGGAACCTCTAGCCCAGCCGCTATTTCAGGCTCTGCGGGCGAGCCACTTGACAATGTCGGTGTCTGCAAAGCATTCACTCGACTTCCTCACACCCGTCGGCTTAAAGCTTTCCAGATCAGCAGAGCCCGCCTGTCACCGGACCACCCAGGTGACGAGAGACGCTGCGTGGGAAGTCCGCGTGTGAAGGAATAGCAACTTTCCACCGCATGCAATTAGAGAGGAGAATCGTAAGATAGAAATATGAGAGGGGGCTCATGCCACCTCTCAGTTCTAATGGAATGTTGTCTATTCCCGGGGCCTTGTTTCGACTCAGATCTTTCAGTGCTCTGTCAAACTCTTCACGCAGTATCGTATCTCCCATTTCGTCTTTATCTACATCCTGTTCCATTTCCATAATATTGTCCTCAAGTACATCGCCCTTGTATAAACCCTCTATATACTCCTTCCACCTTTCTGCCTTCCCTTCTTTGGTTAGAACTGGGTTGCCATCTGAGCTCTTGATATTCATACAAGTAGTTTTCTTCTCTCCAAAGGTCTCTTTAATTTTCCTGTAGGCAGTATCTATCTTACCCCTAGTGAGACAAGCCTCTACATCCTTACATTTGTCCTCTAGCCATCCCTGCTTAGCCATTTTGCACTTCCTGTCGATCTCATTATGAGACGTTTGTATTCCTTTTTGCGTGCTTCATTTACTGCATTTTTATATTTTCTCCTTTCATCAATTAAATTCAATATTTCTTCTGTTACCCAAGGATTTCTATTAGCCCTCGTCTTTTTTCCTACTTGATCGTCTGCTGCCTTCACTACTTCATCCCTCAGAGCTTCCCATTCTTCTTCTACTGTATTTCTTTCCCCCATTCCTGTCAATTGTTCCCTTATGCTCTCCCTCAAACTCTCTACAACCTCTGGTTCTTTCAGTTTATCCAGGTCCCATCTCCTTAAATTCCCACCTTTTTGCAGTTTCTTCAGTTTCAATCTGCAGTTCATAACCAACAGATTGTGATCAGAATCCACATCTGCCCCTGGAAATGTCTTACAATTTAAAACCTGGTTCCTAAATCTGTGTCTTACCATTATATAATCTATCTGATACCTTTTAGTATCTCCAGGATTCTCCCAGGAATACAACCTTCTTTTATGATTCTTGAACCAAGTGTTAGCAAAATTCTACAAGGCGGCTTCCTCTTTCATTTCTTCCCCCCAATCCATATTCACCTACTATGTTTCCTTCTCTCCCTTTTCCTACTGACGAATTCCAGTCACCCATGACTATTAAATTTTCGTCTCCCTTCACTATCTGAATAATTTCTTTTATCTCGTCATACATTTCATCAATTTCTTCATCATCTGCAGAGCTAGTTGGCATATAAACTTGTACTACTGTAGTGGGCATGGGCTTCGTGTCTATCTTGGCCACAATAA
Organism: Schistocerca americana; assembly: GCF_021461395.2. NCBI lineage: Eukaryota > Metazoa > Arthropoda > Insecta > Orthoptera > Acrididae > Schistocerca > Schistocerca americana. The sequence goes on along the minus strand of NC_060129.1, from coordinate 94,972,991 downwards.
TGCGTTCACTATGCTGTTTGTAGTAGCTTACCCGCACTCCTATTTTTTATTCATTATTAAACCTACTCCTGCATTACCCCTATTTGATTTTGTACTTATAACCCTGTAATCACCTGACCAAAAGTCTTGTTCCTCCTGCCACCGAACTTCAATAATTCCCACTATATCTAACTTTAACCTATCCATTTCCCTTTTTAAATTTTCTAACCTACCTGCCCGATTAAGGGATCTAACATTCCACGCTCCGATCCGTAGAACGCCAGTTTTCTTTCTCCTGATAACGACGTCCTCTTAAGTAGTCCCTGCCTGGAGATCCGAATGGGGGACTATTTTACCTCCGGAATATTTTACCCAAGAGGACGCCATCATCATTTAATCATACAGTAAAGCTGGTAGATGTAGTAAATTTGAGCTTTTATATGCAGGTCCATATCGAATTCGTAGCATTCCTCACCCCAATGTAGTACACGTCGAAACTCTGAGAACCAGAAAAAGTAAAGGCATACACCTTGTCTCGAATATGAAACACTTTATTAAATGAACATACTTTATGATTTATCACACTGTAAAGCTATTTCCTGAGTTTTTATATAACCACTTATGCAATTATATTTACATGAACACTTACTGATGATGATCGTATTTTTTTTTGGCAAGTGCCCGGCAAGGTAAGGTTAGCAGGTCGCTTTTCTTGTCGTTACACCTCAGACCACGCACATTTTCCAGATAAACTTACACATTTTATGACCATTTATGCAATTATATGTATGTGACTGCTTACTGATGATTATTGTATTTTTTCTTGGCAAGTGCCCGACATGGTAAGGTTAACAGGTCGCTTTTCTTGTCGTTACACATCAGATCGTGCACATTTTCCATTCTCCATGTATGTATGATTGTTTTCCTGTTTTGTCTATATGCATTATGAAATGTTTAAGATATAACAAACAGCAGTTGACTTTGACATTTTGCCTTATGATATCTCAACATCGTGACTATTTTACATTTTTTTTGCTGCTACATTGTGATACTCTGTGTACATTTTTGCACCTGCACACTGTCTATATATATTTGACATATTACGTTTTCTGTCATGCTATGCTGTATGCTTAATTATATCACTAGAAACCAGTTTTTATTTAATGGGTATATGACTTAAATGCAAGACATTAATCATTGTTTATCATTTTCAGAAAGAAATAACGTGTAAAAGAAATAAATTAAACAGACCACAGTGGATTACTATGAAATGGGAATTTCACCTTCGGAATGAACGAAAGAAGATGCAATACCTCGTCATGAAGAGTAAATGGATCAGAATTAACTAGCATTAACAAGAATATACTAAACACATTGTATGATAGCGGTCTTAACTAATTTTTTCTTTCAGCATACGAGGCCACTGATGCAGGCTGTCAGACAGAACTACACGTCTTAGTTTTAGTGATGAAATATGCTAGAAATAAGGAACTCTATACTATGAATATTTGTATGATGAAGTGTCTTTTTGCAGATGATAATGAATGATGATGAATAGTGATGAAGAATATGCTAATATGGATAATGAAGTTTTTCTTTACAGGTGATGATAATAATGGAGTTATGGTGATATGAATAATGAAGTTTTTGTTTACAGGTGTTGATAGTGATAAACTTTATATGGCCACTAAACACACCACTTTTAAGTTTCTCTTTGCAGATGAGGATAATGTTGAAGTTTATGTATTTATGCTATGTAGTTATTTAAGTATTTGTTGCAGATCGTCTTGACAGTATGTCTTATGTCGCATGGTATGATGACTGAAGGTTTTGGAAAGGACAGCTAGAGAACATATATATTTAATACACATTTCGTTACCTGTTAATTCGAAGTTCACTACTTTTCAGCATAATATGCGTTTCTTCTTTCAGCTTAATAGTCCATTTTGTATTTTTTTCCAGGAGAAGCTATTCATGAAATTAATATGCTATAAGCAGTTGGTCATTAAACCTGTTCTAGTACTTGCATTTTTTTTTACCCATTTGTGTGTGTCATTCATGAATGTGATCACATATGCTTTATTTGTTTCATAACCTTGCTACAGCTGACTCATGACGAATGACGTTACTTATCCTCATTTGCAGCAATAAGTCAAAAGCAAATATTGTTATGCCCCAGCAATCAATTATCGATCCCAACGCAATGCATTGCTAGCACAAAATTAAAAAATGTATTACCAGTCCCAAATAATGCTACCAGTTTAAGAGAGTTCTGAGTAATACTGAATGATGTTTTCTAATCACAGACCTTGAGTAATAGTTACAGTGTGTTACATTTTAAATATGTCATATGTCACTTGAATGATGAGTTCTGAGTAATAGTGAATGATATTTTGTAATAATGCATGCATGCTCTAAACTCTTTAATTCCTGTTTTGAAGGATGACTTCTGATGTTTTGTAACTGACCAAGGAGTGCCAATAATTATTTTAAATATGTCATATGTCACTTGAATGATGAAAAATGTTTTGTAATATTCAATACTTGCTGGCCAATGAATGCCACTGTTTCTTGTATTTTAAATTTATATTATGTCACTTACATGCTATATATATATATATATATATATATATATATATATATATATATATATGAATACCAGTAGCTTGATGCTACACTCATTAGCTCCTGTTTTGACTGATGACTTCTGATGATTTGTAAGTGATCAATGAGTGCCAATAATTATTTTAAATATGTCGTATGTCACTTGAATGATGAAAAATGTTTTGTAATATTCAATACTTGCTGGCCAACGAATGCCACTGTTTCTTATATTTTAAATTTGTATTATGTCAGTTTCATGCTATATATATGAATACCAGTAGCTTGATGCTACACTCATTAGCTCCTGCTTTGAATGATGGCTTCTGATGGTTTGTAACTGGTCAATGAGTGCCAATGTTGTCTGTAATCAGATGACTTATGAACATTATTCTGTAATACTTCATACATGGTACAGAAATGTTCAGTACCAGGGCGATGAGTGCCACCAGTTACTCAAATCAGTTGATAGACTAGTGTAATTCTCAATGATGACTGGCATAAGATTTAATGTCCTTCACTTTCTGACCTAATTACCAGAAATTACTGCAATATCCGTTTGTCCTGTCTATCCTCATGATCATGGAGCACTATATTTGGTTTTTGCACTAATTCTACGTTGGTGTACCTCACAAGAACGTGGTGTTGACACGACATGCTGTCCACCACCTTGAGCGATGGAGATGTTATTATGGTCCCACTGTTTGGGGGACATAATGTACTACCAAAATGATAACATGGAATATTAATACGACATTTCAGTGTCTTGGCTACACTGGTTAATACTTCAGGGAAAAGAACTTCAGATTGTCTCACTTGGTGTTGTGCTTCTGTAGAAAGATATGGACTTTCAGTGCAGCTGCGTGCAACCTAATGTGTTACAACCATGATGCAATCCTACCCTTTCCTATCCTAGTTCTTGTAAAATAATAAAAAAAACTACAGTGCATGTTCAGTTTACGTCATTTGTTAATATGATTTGTACTCATTGCGTATACATTTTGTGATATTCTGATATGTTCTGTACTACAGTGCGCGTGCACTTTATGTCATTTGTTAATATGATTTGTACTCATTGCGTATACATTTTGTCATTGCTTGATATGTTCTGTACTCAGTGCATGTGCACTTAGTTAATTAAGAAAAATTTGTTGCTCATGGCAAGTCCAATTGACTCACCATCACTGCCAAATTTTTGCCCCCCCCCCCCCCCCCAGTGGAGGGTTATGTAAGAGGTATGCGCTGCCTGCAATAGGCAAGGCATAGGAGAGTCTCTGACCAGAGAGGAGTATGTAGTTAGTTGTTGCTTGTCGCTAGTCTGCAGTAGTCTGCGAGTGTCTGCAGTAGTCTGCGCTTGTCTGCAGTGTGCTCTGGTCGGGACTCTGGAGGATGAGTATTATTGTATAAGGTAAAGAAGCAGCCTTGCGCATATCTAGTAATGTATGTGAACAGTCATCCAATTTTTTTTAAATGCCCTAACAATAATTTTATAATATAATGTAATTTTTTTTAGAAAAAGCATTCATTTCAATTTAAAGAATTTATCCAATGCATGATCATTCCTTTCATGAATCACAAATGTATAGACCAGCATTGCACGGACCTGTGCCGAAAATTTTTTAGGTAAGAGCAGATATATTCGCCGTTTTTATAGAGGTAAGAATTTTTGGTTTTTTATTCAGAATACAGGGCCGGGGCGCAGCGCTGCTGTCATCCTAAAATTTACCAGGTTACTGAATTTTTTTTTAAATTTCGGGGATTAGGAATTTTTCTGTTTCGAACTTAACATTCAATGAGAAAAGAATTTTGTGGGTACATCAAATGTGAATGCATTTCTGCACGGAGATTATAAATGGGAACCAATTTTGTTCAGAGGCTACATTAAATTAGAATCACGTTCAATAATTCATATTTAAATTCATTTTATTATTACGTGTGGGAAGGTTACAACATGTCGCATCTTTCCCAGCCATAGTGTACGCAGGATAAGGTTAAGAAGAAAATCAGCATTCTACGCACAACACGCAGTAAAATAAAAAGTCGAAATTCTTCCAAGGGCGATGTAGGCTTCATGTTCCCACATTGTGGTACCTTAATAATCTGTCATAGAATACCAAGTAGAAGAGAATAAATTTTCTCATACTTGTGTCTTCTTTTTCAATGTGAGCGGGAAGGTGCTCCAAACAAGTTATTCGAAGTTTCCCTGTCCATTCGCAGAAAGCTGACGTAGCCGTCACGTTCCGAGTGTAACATTTCCCTTTAACAGGTTACAGCTTGTGTATTTCTCATTCTAAATCACCTCTCGACCAGCATCTTGTTTTCTTCTTCTTTAAAGGCAGTGCCAGAGTATGTTAGAAATGTTTTACCTGCATTTGGAGCATAGACAAGCAGCGTCTGCTCCAAAAGTGAGATTAAATTAACAGACTCGTTGGTTCACGATTGACAAATAAGTACGCGGATGTTAAATCGACACGGCAGCCGCTTCGTGTTCTCCTGTCGGCCGGTCACGGCACGGGACACGTGACGCCACACGGACGTGCTTCTGGCGGTACGACACAGCACCGAGGACGCTCACCGCAGTATTCGTGCGGTATTATTTTCACTGTCCTGTCAAGTGAAGTTTCTGGTGACGGCCTGATGTGTGGGAAACCGCGGCTGGCTGAAAGAAGCAAAGCGACGCGCCGCCACGTTTGTTTACGTGTTTGCAAAGCTAAAGTACCTTATTTGGTGGACCTATACGTGCATACTACGAAAATATGCAGTTTAATTAATGCACCGCACTAGAGACCTGTCCAGAACGCGACGTTTTTTCTGCGATTTGTCGTACAGTAGGGTGAGGAAAGTTTGTTCAGCAGTTGTCGCCACATCGCTTTTTTAAACAGAAAATGAAAATCACTTTGATCGCAAAATTTAAAGTGTTCGTCTTATGATCCATCAAATTCGGATGACGTGGGACCACTACGGAACGTTAAGACTCGCTCTCAATTTTAAATATGACACAGTCTTGTAGTAATAAAGTTGACATTGTTCACTAACGTGCGGTGTTGTGTGCACTGCTTACTATTATTATCGAGAAAAATGAGCGAAAAGTCCGCACCTGGAGTTTTTAGCGGGTCGCTATCGACTCTTCTGTCACGTCTGCTATGCATTGACGCATTTCATAATATTTTCTTTTATAAGGTGTAATCTGTTAATTATAATGTCTCAAACAGAAAACCGTCCCCAGTTGTCGGAAGAGAGCGCAGGTAAGGTGGGCAACAGAAGCGATTCATAAAACTGCCGCCAACTATCCTCCAGATCGATTTGTTGTGGAATTTTAGCAGATAATCTGAGTTAAAACATAGTGAGGTGCCTCGAACAGAATGAGGTCCTCTATGTCAAGTAGCACGCATTTCGGAAACGTCAATCACGTGAAACCCAACTCACTTATTTCTCTCACGGCATACTAAAAGCCACGAGTGGAGGCAGTCAGGTAGACCCAGTACTTCTCGATTTCCAAAAGTCATTTGAATCAGTACCACATCTACTCTTATTATCAAAAGTAGAATTGTACGGTGTATCGAGCAAAATATGTGACCTGATCGAGCATTTTTTGGTAGGGAAGACGAAGAAAATTGTCACGCATCGAAGATTCATCGGCGGATGTAGAAGTAACTTCTTGCCTTAGGGAACTGTGTTGAGATCGTAGCTTTTCGTGTTCGTGATGTCCCGTTAATGACCATGCAGACAGTATTAATAGTAACCTCAAACATTTTGCAGATGATGCAATTCTCTGTATGGAAGTAGTGTTTGACAAAAGATGCATAAAATACTCAGTCAGGTTTTTAAAAGATTTCAAGGTGTACAAAAATCGGTATCTTGCTTGAAATGTTCGGAAATGCAGTATTGTGCACTTTACAAAACGAAAAAAAAGGTAGTATCCTGTGGCTGTATTATCGATGAGTCACAGCTGGAGTCGTTTACAAATGGCTTCGTGTCACACGTTGTAGGGATACGGAATGGAATGAGCACGCAGGCTCTGCAGTGAGTGAAGCAGGTGGTGGGCATCGATTTGTTGGTAGGATACAGAGGAAGTGCAGCCGGTCCGAGACTGGTTTACGAATCACACGTGCGGCCCACCCTGGAGTGGGGCGTGGCCGCCCTGGCAGCGCCTGTGCTACCCGCCGACCGCGGGCTCCTCCGCGAGAGGGTCGCCTCGAAGAGCGGCGTCAGCATCTCAGTCTTCAGAACAAAAATCCAGGTCTAACGTCGACATTAAGTAACTACCACTTTACAAAGTCTCTAAACTACTGGCATCCGATTTATAAGATCTTGCGCTCGAACGAGGAAAATGACAAATTTCGCCATTTTTCGTAAAAATCGCCGATTTCGCGTCATGTTGTCGTTTACGCGAAATCTCTCTATTCACAGCCATAACATAAATGCTCATCTCTGTTACACTAAACTTAGATAATCAACACCTGCGCGTTCGCACAGGCTGTCGTTAACTCTGTCCTGAGAATAAAGGAAGCTCGGACTGAAATGTTTCGAAATGTGACATTCCGGAGCCCTGGGTGATTAGCGATGACGTTACCTGCACAGCTTTGTTAATAGAAGGGTGGTGGCACAGTAGTGCCTGGCAGGAATGGGAAAAACCGACCGGTTAAAGCCGATACCGGTATTTTAGTTCCGAATAAACGGTATTTCTTGTAACAGGCCCTTTTTTAAATTTTTTACTGTATACAGAGTAAAAAACCGTAATATCAGTTCGAAATATTGCTTTATTATACAAAATGGGAAAGGCGATCAGTGCTATTTTACTAACAATGCTGACAGAAACGAGGAACAAACACACGGCGCAAGAACCGGTACGGAGCTGCTGAGACAGCGACGTCCCCGGCCGTACGGCTGCCACCACAGTGGCACCGACAACGGTCGTCAGACGCCGTCGCCAGACGTCGCCCGACAGAGTCAGCCGACAGCGTGCGCACACTGGGCCCGACCTCCTTCGTCATTTTTTGACTGGGCCAAAGGAGGTTAGGTTAGGTTAGAAACTACACTATGAATCAAGTAGGTTAGATTCTAAAGACGCCCCTCTCGTTGGATACGACTACTGCATAGCGGCTTCTGTTTTTAAGGAGACGCCGAATCCGTGGAATGAGCTTTCCTGTCTCGTAAACAACGTGACGAGTACTATACAAAAAATTGCTCTGAGCACTATAGGACTCTGAGGTCATCAGTCCCCTAGGACTTAGAACTACTTAAACCTAACTAACCTAAGGACATCACACACATCCATGCCCGAGGCAGGATTGGAACCTGCGACCGTAGCGGTCGCGCGGTTACTGACTGTAGCGCCTAGAACTACTCGGCCACTCCGGCCGGCAGTACTATACACGCTGTTGTCGGAATAACCAGACAAGTTGTACGAATATATGAGATGACGGGAGAAACGTTTCATTAATACTCGAGATAAAAGCAAGTTGTAAACACTCTGGTTCGCTGTGTTTGTTTAAAGTTGTGCAGACATGCGTCAATTAACTGTCAATGAATGTCACTGACCACACGAGTAAAACACAAACATAAGGTGTAGCGTAAGATACTGTGATAACCTACAGCACTTAAAAGTGTAACTACACACTGTGGACCACCTTTGCAAACCACATGATATCAACACAATCACTGTGTGGGCCACCTTTGCACACCACTTCATATCAACACAATCACTGTCCTACTGGCATAAAACACCAGTAAGGAGTAATAATAAGTTGTGCGCAACTAATGACACCCTGCCACAAAAAAGACCCAGTACAGTAGCTATAAGTACATAAGATACGCCACGCTTTTGACTCGAATAAATTATTTATTGAGGTTATGGTCTATGCCTAAAATTTCCAATATACATTTTACCTACTTGAGGTTTCGAATAAACCTCCGATTTCAGTCCAAAATTCCGGATTACATCCCGATATATTTTCATCCTCAGGATGCCAGAAACGGACTTTAGTCAGTTTCCTTTCGCTCCATATTTACTGCGTGAAAACATCGGTCGGTTTGACCGAAGGAAACCAACTCATCTGAACTTCACCGATTGTCTTCCGAAGTCTGTACGTTCGGGAGAGAAGAGGTGCCGTAGTGTGACGGCGCACGCAGCGGCGTACTGATTTGAAAAGATCGGCCGGCCGCCTCCGGCCGACGTCGGTCGTCGGTGGAATCCACCGACACCGGAGCCACCGCGGACGCCGCCTCCGGCGCACACAGCACGCAGCACAGGCAGGACCGCTTTTGTGGAGCACGCTTTCCAGTGGGGCGCCGCATTCTGCACGCAGCCGAGGCGCAGCCCTCTGTCCCGCGGTCCGAGCCGCACAGTTCTGCTCTGCCTGCTGCCCGAGGGGCCCGTTGTCTCAGGTCCCATCTCTGTCAGCGGTTCGCACCACCACAGAGGTGGTCTGTGGCACCGCGCTGAACTCGGCCAGTAGTGACTTTCCAGCAGCAGTGTGTGCGTGTGTGACAGTACCTCACTTTCGTTCGTGTACGAAGTCTTTCAGTTATGGAACACCTCATTCAGTTAGTTCACGGCAACCTAGTGCTGTACGACTACATGCGGAGTAAATTGAAGGACGAAATATGGAAGAAGGTTGCAGAGGAATTACGTACATTACAGCAATTGTAAGTATTATTTATTAATTAATTTATTTATTTTATATGCATTTTCACAATATACATGTAATATTAATGACATAAGTCGTTCTCTTTAGTATTGGCCTCTTTTTATAGCTGCATACTGCCATTGAAAAGAACCTTCTGGTGAATTAAAACACTCATTAAATTTTTCTCTCGTAAGGAAAGCTTCACTCATGCTTCTGCACCTACTTGGAGCAGGCGACGGAAGCTGGTTGGTACTCAGTGGTTCCATGTCGTCCTCCTTGGCGGGATCATTTGACGTAATGTTATCAGTCCTCAAGTAATTATGAAGTACACATGTAGCTGTCACAATTCTATCTACAGTCTCTAGTTTACACTCAAAACGCTGTTTAAACACACGAAATCGGGAACTCAAGATACCAAATGCACACTCCACAGTTTGACGGCGTGGCGTGGCGGGGCATGGTGTGGCGTGGCGTATCGTAGCGAGTCACGACATGGCGTAGCGTGGCGTGGCGTGGCGCTGTGTGGCGCTGTGTGGCGCTGCGTGGCGCGGTGTGACATGGCATGGCGCTGTGTGGCGTGGCGTGGCGTTGCGGGTCACGGTGTGGCGTGGCGTGGCGCTGTGTGGCGCTGCGAGCTGCGGCGAGGCGCAGCGGGTGGCTGCGCGGCAAGTCTCGTCGTGGCGCGGCTCGGCGCGGCGCAGCGTCGCGTGGCTTGGTGGGGCGTGGCGTGAAATGGAGTGGCGTGGCGCGGTGTGGCGTGGCCCGGAGTTGTGCAGCGGGGCTCAGCATGGCGTAGTGCGGCTTCGCGTGTTATGGCGCTGTGCGGCGTCTTGCGGCGTGGCGTGTCGCAGGGTGGCGCAGCATGGCGTTGTGTGGCATAGCTCGGCGTGGCGTGCAGTAGCGCGTCGCGGCGCGGCGAAGCGAGGGGGGCGTGGCGCGGCGTGCTGTGGGGTAACATGGCGTGCCGTGTCATGGCGTGGCGTGGCATGTCGTGGCGTGGCGTGCTGTGGCGGGCGTGGCGCGCCGTGGCGTTACGTGTCATGGCGTGGTGTGACGTGACGCACTGTGTGGCGCGGCGCGGCGTAGCGTGGCGTGATGCAGTGTGGTGTGGAGTGGCGTGGCATGGCGTCGCGGTAAGGCATGGCGCAGCGCCGTGGTGCGCTGCGTGGCGTGGTGTGGCGTGGCGTGGTGAGGCACGCACGGCGTGGCGTGGTGTGGCATGGTGTGGCGTGGGGTGGCACCGCGTAGCGTGGCGTGGCGTGGCATGGCGAGGCATGTGCGGCGTGGCGCGGTGTGGCGCGGTGCGGTGCGGCGTGGCGTGGCGTGGCGCAATGTTGTGTGGCGGGGCGTGGCGTGGCATGGCGTTGCAGTGTGACATGCCGCTGCGCCATGGGGCGCGGTGTGGTGTGGCTAGGCGTGGCGCGGTATGGCGTGGCGTGACATGGCGTGGTGTGGCGTGCCATGGCGCGGTTGTGCGTGGCGTGGAGTGGCGCGACGGAGGCAGGTGTGGCGTGGAGTGGCGTGGAGTGGCGTGGCGTGGCGTAGCGCGGCTTGCGTGGCGTGGCGTGGAGTGTTGCAGCGAGGCATGGCGTGGCGCGTCGTGGCGCACCGTGGCGCCGCCTCACCTGCTTGCCGCTGGCGGCGCTCTTCGCTCGCGTAGGATCGCGTGGCAACTGTACTGGCGAGGGGCCGCGATCAGAGGCAACTCTATAAATGTGTACTCGATTACAGACTGTGCCGTGCTAGCCGAACTTCTGGAAGTGCTGTTGGCTTGTTAGCAGAATTTTTTCGCATTTTCTACGACCCTGTAAATTTACTCCCCCAAACTGTTGACAATCCGGTAATAATTTCCTGCTGCATCCACAACATAAAGTGGGATGCCTATATAGCACAAATTGGATGCTCTCTCCACGACCCAGATACTTCGCAACAGTGACTCGCAGACTTTGATCAGTTTGGCAAGAGATCGTGGGTGTGCTAATGTTGAAGCATTTGAAGTAAGAGATTCCTTTGCTGGTAAGATCAACAAGTTAATAGAACCGACCGAAACTAATTCCGGACCCGTTATATTCTTCCTTCTAGTACTATAACTGATCTCGGTTACCAACTAAATGTAGCGTATATCCCGGCTTCGAGTCCCCGTCGAGGCATACATTTTCAACTGCCCCGTTGATATTTATCGACGGCTGCATCAGCTAAAGGTCTGGATTTCAATGTAATTTCATTTGTCTTGTTATTATTATTATTCCTAACTCTGTACCCGAACTGCACAATATTACATAATGTAGGTATTGAATTATTAAAACTTTGCTCATTATGCAGTGCCTTTTTGTCAACAAATTTTACACTCCAAATTATACAAGTAATTATTACTAGTAAATATTGTTATTTAGGTCACAAAGAACGACTTACTCGATCTTCCAACTTTATTGGCAGTCTCAGCCCCTATATTTTTCTCGGCGCTTTGACGCTTGTAGGACGTGTTTGACAGCTGCCACAGTGGCGTATGATTCGCCACTTCCTCGACAAGGTTTTCGCCATCTGCGTCAGAAAACGAAGGAGGCGTCACACGTGAGGCCTTCCACAACAGAAATCGCGAGCGACCGTAGGAACTATTCGAGACGAACGATCGTCGTTTAATGATCGTGTCGGCAGACGGACCAACGAACACAGTAAAATTCAGAGCAATAGCGTTGTACGATAATCGTTCCACGATCATTGTTGAACGATAATGGCAACAGTCGCAACAAGGAGAACGTACCTTAAGGAAGAACAATCGTTTACACACCGTGGGCAAGTCAATCTTCGCAACACGCTGTAATCGTCAGTTGAAAAATCAATACGAGTCGAAGAAGTTGACAAAAGCGACGCCATCGGTATATTGTCATTCAGTGCGTGTTTTTCGAGACTCGCATCGTGGTCTGCGGTCCACTGACGGGAATCTAAACACACCCGGGCATCTCGAGTATTCAGACGTGCTGCCGCCGCAGCTAGTGCGGGACATAAGGCAACCAATGTTTCATCATCGTGACCCCCGCTTTCTCACGTCTGGCGGCGGAGCCTCTGGAGAGAACACTTGGAGAGCACTGGAACGGTCGTTCAGAAAACGCGAAACGGTCTGCTCACTCGCCAAACCTAACACTACTATGTTTTCATCTGTGGCAAAAATTAAAACAAGCATTCTGTTAGGAAACACCCACGACTGCCAAAGGCACGAAATGCCTTATAACACGGACCTGTGCTGCCGGTAACTCCTGATGTAACTCACCGTCCAGTATTATTTGTCGAAAATCATTTTATAGGGATTTTTTATTATTTAGCGTATGGCTAATACAGACATATCATGATATTACATATACATATGTACATATTGACACACAAGAAACTTAAGTATGTCCTTACAACTGAATATCCAGTCCTTCAATCCAGCGCACTGCATCTGGAGTTGCTAGCAGGAAGCCGTGATAGGCTCGAATCCTGCATTCACTGACAATGTGGTGAACAGTCTGGTATGGAGCCCCGCAGTCAGAAGCTGGATCAGGCAGCTTGTTCCACTTAAAGAGAGCATCCCTGCATCGCCCATGGCTGGTACGGATTCTGTTGAGAGTAGACCACGTCTTGCGTGGTAAGTCGAATCCTCTTGGAAGTTTAGCACCTGAGAAGATGTTATGCAGGTGCACATCTGTCATTGCTTCCCACCCACCTTTCCATTCTTCAGGAGGTTTGAAATTCTTAGCAACCATGTCAGCAGCATCGCACAGAGTTGGATGACGTGATTTCAGTCTCTTGCGATTTAAAAGTGGCAGGTCGCTATGCACGGGTAGGTTAGAATTCCTGGAGATCTTGTGGAATTCTCTCATAAGGGCAGTACATCTGCGTAGATCAGGAGGCATTATACCGGTTAACAATGGAAGCCAATAAACTGGAGTAGATATGATTGTGCCAGATATTATGCGCATTGTTGTATTCAGCTGGGTATCAACAAGCCTTGTATGATGACTATTCATCCAAACAGGTGCACAATACTCAGCACTTGAGTATACCAAGCCCAGAGCTGAAGTTCACAGGGTGGTTGCTGAAGATCCCCAGGTAGTTCCGCATAGCTTATGGAGGATGTTGTTTCGAGTCCTCAGCTTTTGAGCTAAGTTAAGAAGGTGTTGTTTGAAGCATAGTGTTCGATCCAGGATGACACCAAGATATTTTGGGTTCCAGTTGTGATGAAGAATTCTGCCTCTGAAAGTTACCTCCAGTTTTACGTTCGCCAACTGGTTATTTAGATGGAAGCAACACACTTCTGTTTTACTCACACTGGGTTGGAGTCTCCAGATTTTGAAGTAATTGTCTAATGCAGACAGGTCATTGGCTAAAATCTCTTCTGTTGTCTTCATTTCCTGGTGTTTGACGGCTAGAGCCAGGTCATCGGCATAGCAGTATTTTCTGGACGAAGTGTCAGGTAGATCAGATAGATATAGGTTGAACAGTAAGGGTGAGAGAACTGATCCTTGAGGCAATCAGTTGTTCAGCTTCCTCTCCTTACTTATGTTGCTTCCAGTGATTACCTGGAACTTCCGATCACTTAGCATGCTGTTAATCAGTCGAGCCATTGTTCTGCAGGGTATGATGCGGAGAAATTTGTAGATAAGGCCTTCCCTCCACACAGTGTCGAAGGCGGCAGTTAGATCAACAAATTCCACTGATGTTTTCTGCTTCATTTGGTATCCTGACTCTATGAAGGATGTGAGAGACAATACTTGGTCGCAGCAGCTACGCCCTGGTCTGAAGCCTGCCTGATCAACTGGAACGTTCTCTAAGATAGCGCTACTTATTCTGTTATATATTAGCCTTTCAAAAAGCTTGTAGCAGCAGCTGAGTAGGGAAATGGGGCGATAGTTTTCTACCCTGTTGCTGGGTTTGCCAGGTTTCAGAACAGATATTATCTTCACCTTTTTAAACTCAGATGGATGTTGACCAGACAGCAGGATGTCAGTGAAGAATTCTGCCAGCCATTTCTTAGCTTTTCCTCCCATATGGATCAGGAATTCTGCGTGGATACCATCGAATCCAGGTGCCTTAAGAGGTTTGAGGTCCTTCAGTCCAGAGTCAATGTCTGAAAGTGTGAAGGGATGGGTATACTCAGATGAGGGAGATGCCTTCTTTTTAAGGTCACGAAGCTGTCGTCTGATATGTCTTGTATGTTTCTTGTCAGGAGGTACTCTTGAGGTGGTAATGATGTGGGAAGCAATTTGGTCTGGTGTTACTTCGGAATTTTTTCTGCATGCTGGTGCACTTCCTCCCAGTTTTCTCAGAAGACTCCATGCTTTCCTGCTCGAGTGGGTAAAATCCATAGTTTTGGCCGTTTCTGCCCATTTCTGCCTCCGAGACATGTCCAAGCTGGACAATAGTTCCGTAGCTATCTCTGGGTCACCACTTTGCTGGAAGTATTGGTACAGTGTTTCACTTTCCTCATTCCATCCTGGAACATATTCTTTTCGGTATCCTCTTGGCATACACTTTTTAGCTGTTGCTGTTACTGCACCAATGAAGCGTTGATAGTTATTACGTGATGGAGGTATCCATCGAATGGTCTTATCCAGTTCCGTTGAAAACTTCATCCAGTCGGCTTTCTGGAAATTCCATCGAGCATGCGGAGTTGATCGTATGACAGGAACAGTGCAGCCAATTTGTATTATTACAGGTCTGTGTTGGCTGTGAGGAAAGGCATCTATCACTTTCCTTGTGGTGTTGATGGGAAAGCCAGTTTCGTTGCAGCTAACAAAGCATAAGTCAGGATTTGAATCCTTGTCCCAAGCAGCTGACCTGAAAGTGCCTTGATCTTTGGCATCAAACACTAGATGAAGATTATTCTCTTCGATCCATTCTGCAAGCATGCTCCCATTTTCATCATTTTGAGAGTACTTCCAAAGTTCATGGTGACTATTGAAGTCTCCTATGTAAATTGCAGGATGTTCTGCTGTGTGTAGGACAAAATCAGGCCATGTTGTTTTGGGTGGTTTGTAAACATTTGTAATAGTAATGCCGTGCAATTGTATGACAACTGTATGTATATCTGCCTCCACACTTACAGAAATCAGCGAAGCTTCGTTTATGTTGTTACGGACATACGTAGCAATTCCATACACCTCGTGGTAAGTTACACCAAGTGCAGAATATCCAGGAATTCGACCTTGGCTTCGGAATATTTCTTCGCTGGAAACACGAGTTTCTTGAATGGCGACGACATCGATATTATTGTCCAGCAAAAATTTTGACAGATAGTCACACTTTGCCCTGCTAATGCTTTCGATATTCAGTTGAAGGAGTCTGATAGTTGGTCCAATGTTTCTTGTTAATGAGCTCTGAAAAGAACTGTTTCTGCTATTTAGTTGATATGTCATTGCCAGGAGATCCTATGGATAGTCTGGCTGCCTGTAATCACTGTTGCTCAATTAGCACCACCCAGGAGGCACGTGTAGGGTATTTTAAGGTTAAACCTACGGACGTGAGCAACGCTACCTCCCTTATAGGGATGCTCGTTATCAACGTTTTGAGCACTTTGTATGACAGCCGTGACAATAAACAGACGACTATATGTGAGAAAATGTTTTTTTGGAAGTTTGTGGTAAGGTTTTATGGGACCAAACTGCAGAGATCATCGGTCCCTAAGCCTACGCTCTACTTAATCTAACTTAAACTAACTTGCACTATGGAAAATACACACCGCCATGTCCGAGGGAGGATTCGAACCTCCGACGGGGGAGCCGCACGGACCGTGACAAGGCGCCCCAGACCGCGCGGCTACCCAGTGCGGCCCGTATGTGAGTTCGGGTTTGCTTACATTTGGTATAATAGGGCATACATTTGTGGAACCTGTACTCCTGACGATGGGCAGTGGTTTGCGGGTACGTATTCTGGTGAGTCACAGAGAATGTTAAGAAGACATCGAGATATTGAAGCGAGTGTGATTTTTTAAAATACGATGATATGGAGAGTGTTGATTTTGGAGTTGAGCCGGCCGGAGTGGCCGCGAGGTTCTAGGCGCTACAGTGTGGAGCTGAGCGACCGCTACGGTCGCAGGTTCGAATCCTGCCTCGGGCATGGATGTGTGTGATGTCCTTAGGTTAGTTAGGTTTAATTAGTTCTAAGTTCTAGGCGACTGATGAGCTCAGAAGTTAAGTCGCATGGTGCTCAGAGCCATTTGAACCATTTGATTTTGGAGTTGAAACTTTTCGTAAAATAATCCGAGAAATGTTCTAAGAGTCAAAGGCAAGTCGGCTGGAGTCGACTATCGCGTTTAAACACGCTCATGGTAGGCTACTTGTTTGTGTAAGCATGTCGACTGTTTACTCGTCTGCATTGCAGGACCAGCAGGAACTGTGTCTTTTGTCGGCAGGTCATTTCCGCTGTAAGGCTCCTCGCACGCTGATGAGGAGAAGTTGGACGTGCCACTTCTGTACGGCGAATTCCGAAGAAATGCTGTCGAAACGGCAGGGACGGCCATCCCGATCGACGCTGCCCGTCGCGTGAGGCACTCGCACGAGTTATGAGGCCAGCAGCGCGAGCGGGCGGTTCCGGCGCCAGGCAGGGGGCGGCGACGAGGGCTGCGGCCGACGCAGCTCACCAGGGAGCCGTCCTGGCTGCGGCGGCTGTTCAGTCCGCGGGGTGTCGGGCCGAGGAACGCGGGATCGGCCAGGCGAGTGTCATCCGCATCTCGCATCGATACAAATTCCACTCTCGTCGTCTGTCACTGCATCAGCTGCCCGGAGGACGTGATTTCGAACGTCGGTGCAGAATTCTGCCGCTTTGCTCTGCGGCTCCAGGGACGCGACACTGCGATTTTCCAACGTGTTACCCCTTTACCGAGGAAGCGACGCTCACGAACGGCAGTAATGTAGATTTACGTAACGTGCACTACTGGCCAGCTCAAAGTCCACGCTGGCCCCGTCACGCACAGCACCGACGACCGTGGAGCGTAAACGCGTGGTGCGGCGCCGTAGGAAACTCCACCGTGAGTTCTCACGTCATCGCAGGGCTGTTAAATAGGCACCCTTCTCTACGAACACTCCGTCTCTTCTCCTGGAAGACGGACCGCTGGATAAGAGTCAGCGTGCGTGGTTCCGACACGACGGCTGCCCAGCTCGGTCATCCGATAGGAAGCAGTGCTGCACTACAGTGGCCTGCCGCTCTCGATTGCTCATCTCTGAGGGCAGTGCTGGAAGGTGCAGCCTGTCACGAAGCCCCCGTCACAGCCTGCCGTCGCACCCCCACAGTATGCTACGACGTAACATCCAGTCTACTTTTATCTGCTCATCTTTCTCTCGAACGGCGGTTGCAAGTCTGCAGTCAATGGTAAACAATTCGAGCACGTTGTTAAGTAAAGTGTAAAACTACGTTTCATTAAGAAAAATATTTATTTTGTGGGTGGCATGTCGTCAGTCATTGTGAATAAAATGTTTATTGTAAGTGTCTTTCGACTGATTACAATTTCACGTAGTATCTGTAGACACATTTTTCAACAGCAGGCGTTTTCCCTTTAAGAAGCATTCAGCAGTCTCCTGCGAAAGACGGGTCAGGTCTTATTATTATTATTGCGAATAGGCCATCTGGCGATCACATTCCAATTTCAGTTATTCGTTCTCCGTTCTCTTTTTTTTCTTCAGGTATGCCTTCATCTGTTCACCATCTTTCTTCATTCTGTATTCCGATCCTTTTGAACCAGTTTTTTTACCTACCCTACCATAGGATCCTTCCATTTTCAATCATTTCTCCCGAAAGGCTTCTCTGTTGTTTATATCTTCCAATTTCGTATTGTTGCTTTCTAAATTCTGTTTCACTTCGTTGACCCAGCTTGTTGAGAGCTTCCGAAAATCTTATTAGTTAATCTACTGTCTTGCATTCGAAACAGATGTCCAAAAAACATGAGTCTTCTTTTTCTCATTACGTTTGAAATATGTTCTAGGTATACTTTGGTCTACTTCAGCATTCATTCATAATTTCCTACTTTCTGCTGTGTTTTGTGGTCCTAATATTTTCCTTGCAATTCGCATTTCTGCTACTTATAATTTATGTACATTGTAGTTTAATGCCAGGTATTCGCTTACATGTAGGCATTCTGGCTTCACTACTGTGCTGTAATACCTTACTTTTGCATTTTTCGATAGACGCTTTGTATTGTAGATGTCTTTGTCGACACCATCGCTTTCCCCATGTCATGCAAGCTTTCCTCTATTGCAGAATTTTCCAAAGCATTTTGTTGCATTATCTCCCCTAGCTATTTGAATTTTCTTACCTTCTCTATGTGCCCAATATCTGTTCTGAGAAATTTTGGAGCATCTTTAACGTTTGTTACAAAATTTGTGTTTTCTGCAGAAATTCTTAAGCCGGTTCTGCTGGCTATTTCTTCCAAGAGACTTATTTGTGTTATAGTACGCGCCACATTTTCGGAAAGTATAGCAAAATCATCTGCAAATGCTAGACAGTTGATATCGATCTATTTGCTTCCTCTTTCTAACCTTACAGGTGATATATTGAGTTCAATAAGTTTTTCGTTCCAAATTGTTACTGTTTTCCCTAACACACTATTAAAAAGAATTGCTGACAGGCCGTCGCCTTGGAGTACACCTGTTTTTATTTTGAAAGGCTGTGAAATTTCTCCCATAAAGTTCACCTTACTCACTGTATCTTTAATTGTTTCACGGATTAGGTTGGCCAGTTTAGATTTAGCGCCGAATTCTCGAATTATTTTATTTATAGTTTCTCTGTCAAGAGAATCAAAAGCCTTTTTGAAATCCAAGAACATACCTACAATATCTTTTGAATTAAGTAATCTGGAGCGCCCCCGTGAACCATGGAGCTTGCTGCTGCCGTTGGTGGGGAGGCTTGCGTGCCTCAGTGATACAGACAGGTGTACCATAGCTGCAACCACAACTGAGGAGTATCTGTTGAGAGGTCGGACAACGTGTGGTTCCTGAAGACGGGCAGCAGCCTTTCCAGTAGTTGCAGGGGCAGCAGTCTGGATGATTGTTGACTCATCTGGCCTTGTAACACTAACCGAAACGGCCTTGCTGTGCTGGTACTGCAAACAGCTGAAACCAAAGGGAAACTACAGCCGTAATTTTTCACAAGGGCATGCAGCATTACTGTATGGTTAAATGGTGATGCGGTCCTCTTGGGTAAAATATTCTGGAGGTAAAAAAGTCCCCCGTCCAGCCTACAAAAGAGGACGCCGTTATCAGGAGAAAGAAAACTGGAGTGTCAGATTCCTTAATCGGGCTGGTAGGTTAGAAAATTTAAAAAGTTAGGTGGCAAGAGGAACAAGACTTTGGGTCAGGTGAATACAAGATTATAAGTACAAAATTAAGTAGGGGTAATGCAGGAGTAGGTTTAATAATGAATAAAAAGTATGAGTCCGAGTAAGCTACTATGAACAGCATATTGAACACATTATTGTAGCCAAGATAGACATGAGGCCCTTAGCCTACCACAGTAGTACAGGTTTATATGCCAAGTAGCTCCGCAGATGACGAAGAGGTTGAAGGATGAGATAAAGGAAATCGTTCAGTTACTGAAATGAAACGAAAATTTAACAGTCATGGGGGACTGGAATTCAGTAGTAGTAAAAGGAAGAGAAGGAAAAGTAATAGGTGAAAATAGAATAGGGGTAAGAAATGAAAGAGGAAGCCATCTGGTAGAATTTTGCACAGAGCTTAACTTAATCATAGCTAACACTTGGTTCAAGAATCATGAAAGAAGGTTGTATTCATGGTAGAGGCCTGGAGATACGTAAAGGTTTTAGATACATTATATAAAGGTAAGACAAAGATTTAGGAAACAGGTTTAAAACTGTAATACATTTCCAGGGGCGGATGTGGACTCTAACCACAATTTATTGGTTATGAGCTGTAGATTAAAATTGAAGAAACTGCAAAAAGGTAGGAATTTAAGGAGATGGGACCTGGATAAACTGAAAGAACCAGAGGTTGTAGAGAGTTTCAGGGAGAGCTTTAGGGAACGATTGACAATAATGGGGGAAAAATACAGTAGAAGAAGACTGGGCAGCTTTGAGGGATTAAATAGTAAAGACAACAGAGGATCAAGTAGCTAAAAAGACGAGGGCTAGTAGAAATCCTTGGGTAACAGAAGATACATTGAATTTAATTGATGACAGAAGAAAATATAAAAATGCAATAAATGAAGCAGGGAAAAAGGAATACAAACGTCTCAAAAATGAGATCGACAGGAAGTTCAAATTTGCTAAGCAAGGATGGCTATGGGACAACTGTAAGGATGTAGAGGCATATATCACTAGGGGTAAGATATATACTGCCTACAGGAAGAGATCTTTGAAGAAAACAGAACCACTTGTACGAATATCAAGATGGAAAATCAGTTGCAAGCAAAGATGGGAAACCAGAAAGGTGGAAAGAGTACGAGGAGGGTCTATAAAAGGGCGATGTACTGGAGGCAATATTATGGAAATGGGAGAGAACGTGGATGAAGATGAAATGGGAGATATGATAGTGCGTGATGAGTTTGACAGAGCACTGAAAGATCTGAGTTGAAACAAGGCCCCAGGAGTAGAAAACATTCCATTAGAACTACTGATGGCCTTGGGAGAACCAGCCCTGACAAAACTCTACCATCTAGTGAGCAGGATGTACGAGACAGGCGAAATACCCTCAGGCTTCAAGAAGAATATAATAATTCCAAAGAAGGTAGGTGTTGACATGTATGAAAATTATCGAAGTATTAGTTTAATAAGTCACAGGTGCAAAATACTAACACGAGTTCTTTACAGACGAATGGAAAAACTGGTAGAAGCCGACCTCGGGGAAGATCAGTTTGGATTCCGTAGAAGTGTTCCACGTGAGGCTATACTGACCCTACGACTTACCTTAGATTAAGGAAAGGCGAACCTATGTTTCCAGCATATGTAGACTTAGAGAAAAGGACCTGGAAAAGCAGTTGAATGAAATGGACAGTGTCTTGAAAGGAGGATATAAGATGAACATTAACAAAAGCAAAGCGAGGATAAGGGAATGTAGTAGAATTAAAACAGGGGTTGTTGAGGGAATTAGATTAGGGAAGGAGACAAAGTTGTAAATGAGTTTTGCTATTTGGGGAGCAAAATAACTGATGATGGTCGAAATACAGAGGATATAAAATGTATACTAGCAATGGCAAGGAAAGAGTTTCTGAAGAAGAGAAATTTGTTAACATGGGGTATAGATTTAAGTGTCAGAAGTCGTTTCTGAAAGTATTTGGATGTAGTCTAGCCATGTATGGAAGTGAAACATGGACGATAAATAGTTTGGACAAGAAGAGGATAAAAGCCTTCGAAATGTGGTGCTACAGAAGAATGCTGATGATTAGATGGGTAGATCACATAACTAATGAGGAGGTACTGAGTAGAACTGGGGAGAAGAGGAATTTGTGGCATAACTTGACAAGAAGAAGGGGTCAGTTGGTAGGACATGTTCCGAGGCATCAAGGAATCACCAATTTTGTATTGGAGGGCAACGTGGAGGGTGAAAATCGTAGAAGGCCAAGAGATGAATACACTAAGCAGATTCAGAAGGATGTAGGTAGCAGTAGGTACTGGGAGATGAAGAACTTTGCATGGGATAGGGTAACATGGAGAGCTGCATGACACTAGTCTCTGGACTGAAGAACAAAACAACAAGAACAACAACAACAACAACAGTTTTTAATTGATTCTTACGTTATAGTAAGCCTGCCTGTATTATATATTATTAATCTTTGTGACTTTCTATGTTCTTAATTTTGTAGGAGTTTGCCTGATTTGGAGAGGTACTGATCAGAATCAGATTCACTTTTCGGTACTGTTTTCACATTCACAGTTTCCATTGCACTTTTTTGCGAAATAGCCACATGATCTAATTGAAATCGTCCTAACATTCGGTTAGGAGATATCCACGTTTCACCTTTTCTTGGGAGTTTCCTAAATAAGGTTGGTGTTAGTTTCTGATGAAACCTTTAACACGAGCTGATTAGCCTCATAACATTTGTGTTGGTTATTCTATGAGCTGGGCAGTGTCCCACTACATTTCTAAATTTCTTTCCTCTGCGTATTTGTGTACTGATGTCGGGTAATAGTAATACGATGTTCATCTTTGGAATTTTAGATATTTCAGTTTCTAAAAGACAGCAGAATTCCTCTGTTCTTTGTGGATTTTTCTCGTTGTTTTCATTTATTCTATATCTTGTTTTTGCATATAACTGACAAGAAAGATTGTGTGTCTGAGGTGGATCTAAATTCTGTAACTATTCTAATCACGTTTTCATGAACACAGAAAGCTGTACCCCATAATGGCATCAGATTCGTAATTTTTACTGCTGGTTTGCGTTTGAAGATTTTGTAGTTACAAGAATCTACTACATTTTCTTCCAGGAACCTTTGTTTCTTGAATTGCTAAAATCTGAATTTGTTTTTTTTAAGTATTTCCAGTTCCTTTTGTTTGCCATTCTTGATTAGAGAATTCGTTTTTCCGTGAACAGTCTGCTTATC
Organism: Schistocerca americana; assembly: GCF_021461395.2. Lineage (NCBI taxonomy): Eukaryota > Metazoa > Arthropoda > Insecta > Orthoptera > Acrididae > Schistocerca > Schistocerca americana. The sequence goes on along the minus strand of NC_060129.1, from coordinate 94,950,257 downwards.
ACGGTGACGTATGAATGGCATCTCTATTTCGGTACTGATAAGTGAGCAGCGTTATGGAGGGTTTCAATGGGAAACTGCGTGACACAGCTGTAGTTGTTTCTTAAAAACTGGAAACATACATACGTCTGTAACAGTACACTTAAGACCCATCTGACGCACCAGGAGTCGGCGTTCAGCGTAGTTCCATACACAAAGCTGACAGCTGGCCCTGTGTCTGCGTGGCTACGTGGGGTTTCCTACAAGGGTGCAGCAGGTAGCGAAGCAGTCCAGAGCAACCGGTTCCGTAACGAGGTGTTTGCGAACTGAGCCTCCCCCACTGCTTGCCTACCCCAGTCGCTCACCCTCAGTGCAGGAGTTGTCACCGTTTCTCAGACAGTGTCGTCGTCGATAGCTTTCATTCCGTGCGTTTTCCTATACGACTTCTGTTCTACGCAGTGTACACAATGGAAGTGAGGCCGTGTCTTATCAGGGATAGTCATCGCTACCGTATTCATAGGAAAAATGAAGAATATACGAACTGGATGTGCGTCAGTTATGAACGGAGTAGGTCCAAAAGGTCGTTTAAAAATTGGAAATGGTGAAATTGTTGCTCAACAGCAACATTCTTGTCCACCTGACAAAACAGATGTGGAGATAAAGAAAAGACTACATAATTGCAGAAAAAGAATTCGTGAAGAAAAGACAGTGCCTGTAGCCCAAATTTCTAAGCAGGAATTTCAAGATTTGAAAGATAAAGAGTTAGAATTCGTGTGCAAATATTCCGAATTATGACAGCTCCAAGACTCAATTGTGTAAGGCGAGAAGAGCAGCTATTGGGACAACCCAGAACCCTGGCTCTAGTTCGGAAATTCACTTTAGCGAAGACCTTTGGAAATTAACGGAAGGTAATAGTTTTTTGAACATTGATGATGGCTCTGTTCCAGGCAAGAGACTTCTTGTATTTGCTTGTGAAGAAGCAGAGAAAATCCTTTGTGACAATGGAACTGTGCTTATGGATGGGACATTTGACAGCTGTTCGAAAAGTTCAAACAATTGTACACAATCCATGTCGACATCGGAAGTACAGAAGGGGCAACTAAGATATTTCCTGTTTTATTTGCTTTGCTGCCAGACATAAGTAAAATTTATACGAAAGACTTTTTTCTGGATTGAAATCTAAGATGCCTGGGTAGTCATCAAAATCTGCATTGCTAGATTTTGAAATGGCTACAATTAAAGCAATGAATTCAGTGTTCCCTGAAACACAACTTTCCGGTTGTAATTTTCACTTTAACCAGTGTCTGTGGAAAAAGATACAGGAACTGGGATCAACGGAAGACTACAGGGATAGGGAGGAAGTCCGATTGTTTTGTCGCATGTGTGCTGCAATGGCACATCTTCCACTTAACACTGTCGATGAAGCATGGATTTTAATAATGGAACAAATGCCCAGTGGAGAGAAGATCACAGCATTTGCAGACTATATGGTTGATCAGTGGATGGAAAATCCTAATATATCTATTGAAATGTGGAATGTTTATAACCAACGACACAGAACGACGAATGCTGTCGAAGGTTGGCATAGAAAACTGAACTCCTCAATAAATCAGAAACATCCAAATGTATACTTTCTGATTCAGAAGCTGAAGGAGGAGGCAGTGAATGCAATTTTTGAAATTAAAAAAGATTCCGTTGGCCTACCTCTTCAAAAAAAGAAAGAAAAGGTACATAGATCTTGACAAAAGATTAAAAGACATTATGAAAACATATGAAGACTCTGGAGATTTAAAAAGGTGTTTAAAATCTTTCGCCTTTTTACAAAAAAACGGATAGGAAATTACGACTGATAAGAAAAAAAGGTCTTTAATTTGCTACTGTAATTCTGAACAACAATAACAACAAAAACAAGAAGAAATAAATAAAAAGAAATAAAATGAAAAAAAGCATTTAAACATGCCTATGTACTACGTGCATAGCCAGTCCTAAGCCTGGATAAAATGTGAAGGGATGTTCTTATTTTCATGTCAGTCGAAAAGTTCACTGTTACGATATTTATTTGTAGTCGGAAATACAAGCGTCACCACGGAGCGGGTCTAGAGACTCGAAAAGTTGGATGATAAAAAATTTACCGTGATGTTATGTGTGAAAAATTATGGAGCTTGCTGTGGACCTTAAAAATATTGTTGTTTCAAACCGGTATGTGTAAATAAAGCACTCATTTTACCAGCATCAATAATTTCGGAAAGTTAACTTGCCGATTCTGGAGTTTCGTCATATATGTCATACAAAACTAATTATTTGTATTTGGTGGATTTCATTCACAAAAGTACGCTTTTAACAGTATTTCTGAAGTGCTAATACAAAATCTGCTATTTATTGAATTTTTAACTCAACAAAACCGAAATTTTACTTGGTAAATTTCTTACATAACATGGTCACTCGTCCTGCGAAGCTTACAGAATTTTTGGTGAGGAAGGCGGAATGAGGACTCAGACAGCTGGTTGCCCACTTTTCTGTCAGAGTCTTTTAAACACGAACATACACTCCTGGAAATGGAAAAAAGAACACATTGACACCGGTGTGTCAGACCCACCATACTTGCTCCGGACACTGCGAGAGGGCTGTACAAGCAATGATCACACGCACGGCACACCGGACACACCAGGAACCGCGGTGTTGGCCGTCGAATGGCGCTAGCTGCGCAGCATTTGTGCAACGCCGCCGTCAGCGTCAGCCAGTTTGCCGTGGCATACGGAGCTCCATCGCAGTCTTTAACACTGGTAGCATGCCGCGAAAGTGTGGACGTGAACCGTATGTGCAGTTGACGGACTTTGAGCGAGGGCGTATAGTGGGCATGCGGGAGGCCGGGTGGACGTACTGCCGAATTGCTCAACACGTGGGGCGTGAGGTCTCCACAGTACATCGATGTTGTCGCCAGTGGTCGGCGGAAGGTGCACGTGCCCGTCGACCTGGGACCGGACCGCAGCGACGCACGGATGCACGCCAAGACCGTAGGATCCTACGCAGTGCCGTAGGGGACCGCACCGCCACTTCCCAGCAAATTAGGGACACTGTTGCTCCTGGGGTATCGGCGAGGACCATTCGCAACCGTCTCCATGAAGCTGGGCTACGGTCCCGCACACCGTTAGGCCGTCTTCCGCTCACGCCCCAACATCGTGCAGCCCGCCTCCAGTGGTGTCGCGACAGGCGTGAATGGAGGGACGAATGGAGACGTGTCGTCTTCAGCGATGAGAGTCGCTTCTGCCTTGGTGCCAATGATGGTCGTATGCGTGTTTGGCGCCGTGCAAGTGATCGCCACAATCAGGACTGCATACGATTGAGGCACACAGGGCCAACACCCGGCATCATGGTGTGGGGAGCGATCTCCTACACTGGCCGTACACCACTGGTGATCGTCGAGGGGACACTGAATAGTGCACGGTACATCCAAACCGTCATCGAACCCATCGTTCTACCATTCCTAAACCGGCAAGGGAACTTGCTGTTCCAACAGGACAATGCACGTCCGCATGTATCCCGTGCCACCCAACGTGCTCTAGAAGGTGTAAGTCAACTACTCTGGCCAGCAAGATCTCCGGATCTGTCCCCCATTGAGCATGTTTGGGACTGGATGAAGCGTCGTCTCACGCGGTCTGCACGTCCAGCACGAACGCTGGTCCAACTGAGGCGCCAGGTGGAAATGGCATGGCAAGCCGTTCCACAGGACTACATCCAGCATCTCTACGATCGTCTCCATGGGAGAATAGCAGCCTGCATTGCTGCGAAAGGTGGATATACACTGTACTAGTGCCGACATTGTGCATGCTCTGTTGCCTGTGTCAATGTGCCTGTGGGTCTGTCAGTGTGATCATGTGATGTATCTGACCCCAGGAATGTGTCAATAAAGTTTCCCCTTCCTGGGACAATGAATTCACGGTGTTCTTATTTCAATTTCCAGGAGTGTATTTGCCTTTATTGTGCTCCAACAGAAGCATTTTTCAGCTGATTATTATGTAGTTCATTTTATAAAGAAGAAATTCCAACTAGATGAACTTTGTTGGAGTCATCTGTATTAAGCAACGAATGTTATCATATGTAGACATCAAGAACAACACTCTAGTTAACGAGACTTTAAACGCCTCATCGAACCATAGGAAAATATTCTGTAATTTCTTTCAGATGAACACGCCCATTGTCGCGTAAATCTTTGTCGAATTACTAACAGAAACCCGGCGTTGCCCAGATATTTATTCATCCCAGTTTTATATCAGTTCATCCCCTCTTCCCTCATCTCTCTTGTCCACTTAGTCCTGCCTCGTCTCTCTATCGACCTCCTCCTTCCGCCCATCCGTCTCCCTTTGCATCTCCTACATCTGCCCCCTCTCTCACAACACATCCTCCTCCTCTCCATCCTCCTCTCCTTCTCCATCCATCTTCCCGTCTCCGGCCACCTCCTCTTCCGCTTTTTCTAATAGCACATCGAATTCACAATAACACCCCTAATTTATGTATTTATTACAGTGTTCGATTAGTCATTCACCAGCTTCCCCCTTTCTCTGTTTACCTGCTGCTCCCTCTCTCTTTTAATCTACTTCTCTCACTTCTCTGGATGCACCTCCTCCCCCCTTCCCGCCCCCATCACGTTCTCCTCACACCGTATATCTCCTCCTCCACCTGTCATGTCATCTCCTCTTTCCCTGTCTATGAAAAAATACGTATATCTGCCAACTTTCATGCTGACTGAAGAAACGATGTTGATTTTATTTAAAGGTAGGCCAACCCTCCGCCATCCAGCATACGTTGGCTTTTATAAATGCCTTCACCACGAAAACATACTTACATGAGCCAACTTCCAAGCTGATCAGCCAAACGGTGTGTAATTATGTTGTAAGGTACCCTCATTCCACCATACACCGTATGAAATTTCACGTAGACGGTGAGGTTCCCTTGTTTTGAAGTTCAAATGTACAAAATTTCATCAAGATCGGAGCAACACTGTGGTTTTTGTTGACATCCGTAAGTAAAGTACCCTCCACAGTGCACTGAACGAAGTTTTATGGCCGGCCGAAGTGGCCGTGCGGTTAAAGGCGCTGCAGTGTGGAACCGCAGGACCGCTGCGGTCGCAGGTTCGAATCCTGCCTCGGGCATGGATGTTTGTGATGTCCTTAGGTTAGTTAGGTTTAACTAGTTCCAAGCTCTAGGGGACTAATGACCTCAGCAATTGAGTCCCATAGTGCTCCGAGCCATTTTTTTGAAGTTTTATGTAGACAGTGACCTCCATCTTGGTTTGGGAAGTAGGGATTCATTTTTATACGCCCCGCTCCCACTATGCCGACTTAGTTGCGAAACATAAATAATAGATTCGAACAACAGAAATCATGTAATGAATTCTGTCGTATAAGGGGCAACATTGCTATTAAATAATAGCAACGAGATTACGAGAGCAGTCACTTTCAGTGTTACGTAGAATAACGTTATACATTGTAAATTATCACGACACAAAATGAAGATGATAAGCAATGTGGGACTTCCTTCCGTTTGCGTTTGAAACTCTCGGAGAACTCATGTGAGGTGAGGAGGGTGGGAGGGGAAAGCAAGGGGAGCCTCAGTTTGTTTTGCCGGCCCTGGCCTCTGACAGGTTTAGTGCGAAACTGCTCCTAGGAAACCCCACGGTAGGAAACCCTACGACACCGCCTGTACGACGTCCGCAGCTCGTGGTCTAGTAGCTGACGTTGCTACCTCTGGATCGCGGGCCCCCGGGTTCGATTCCAGGTCGGGTTGGTGATTTTCTCTGCCAGGGGACTGGGTGTTTGTGTTCTCCTCATCATTATATCATCATTCGTGAAAGTCGATAGACTGGACTGTGTACAGATTGGGAATGTGTACGGGCGCTGATGGTCGTGCAGTTGAGCGCCCCCCAAACCAAACATCATCATCGTGTCTGTGCGACACTCGGGACGAAGAGTATAAAAACAAAGAAACCAAGAGAGAGTCGTGGCGAGCAGTTACTGCAGCCGTTTTGGCAGAAAGGGGGATGGTCTAGATGACAAGCAGAAATCAGGTCTTGGCGAGTACTAACAGTAAAATGTTTTCTTAGTATCTATAAACAGTGTACAGATTCACGAATAAAATGCCAACAAGTGAATTGCTACACTAATAAAACTACGTCTTTGTTCGAGGATGTTACCACAACGATCTTGCAGCGGTACAGATCGAAGCCATGATACAGAAGTAATCAGCAAAATGATTTCTGATACTTTTCCCATTATTATTCCCTTTTGTCTCATGTGCAGGAATACTTTCCATACTGCATGTCAGAGTGTCACCGAAACTGTAGCCATCATGTTTGTGAAGTGCGCAACATGCCTGAATGACAGTATGTGCCACATTCACATTGACTTCGGTTGGACGACGAAAAATTCTCCATTTATTAACTAAAGTGCCAAATGCACATTCTACATCAAACACGTGACGTATTTTCGGCCACAACGATCACTGAGAAGTGGTGAAGCAGCTGGAAAATTAAAAGTTTGATTCTAAATTTTTTTAGCTAATGCAGTAGCTTTCAATATGTTAGAGTCTCCTTGATGACCAAATGACCCAGCGTTTATGAATCTGAAACAATAATTGCTGTCTGATATGGCCGTCCGTACAACAGAAAAAGTACTTCTTGCAATTGTAATAATCGCTGCCTGATCTGCACGGTTTAACGATTGTGACGTGTTGTCCGTCTGTGGATCCCGTACAGTGAGGGAAGTTTGCTGTCTTCTCATGTTGGTCGCTAATATTCTTCCACTCTTCTGTGGTGACTTGTTTCACGTATTCCTCTTTTAACATCTGCCAAATGATCGTGCATGTGTGCCTAATAATGCCAGCAACTGTAAATCGGCCGAGCAGAAATTTAAAATGTAGAGAACGCTTCGAATTTCCATGCCCTAGATACCTGTAAAATTTGACTTGATGCATTATAAATGGTTGGCGAAAGCCTGCGGATTTTCTTTTTACTAATTTTTTGCGGTTTGAGTTTCGGGAAATCAGTCCCATTTTAAAGTGTGTTTTCTGTGCGCTATGCCATTTATTTGTGATGATTTACATGTGTGATGTGCTAAGTAATTTGTTGTCTTTACTGTAATGCATAAAAGCACATGAAATTTTTAATTAATGATCGATCTGAATATAAAGACCAATTAAAAATGGCACTTTTTTTATACGTTACAGTAAGGACAACAGAACAATGGAGCACTTCGCACATGCGAAACATCACGAATAACTGGCGTATCACAGAGAAAAAGCAACTGAAAGTAAGAACCGTTCCCCGAAACACGTTGTGGAGAATATAAATAATAAGAACATTGTGTTTCATGAAAGGGCGTAAGGGAGAATTACACATTATTGTCGTTGTATGTACAACTCCACTGGTTGAGCTGCAGTAGCTCGTTCGGTTAACGTACGAGGTGTACAACCTAGCTTCCGCCGTTTGCCGATAGGCGGCGACAACGGTAAGTAGCGGTCGAAAGAAACAGATCACATACGTCAGGCAGTTAGCTTGGACCTCGGTCAGCATAACCTCATTCAAACATTAGTCGATTTGTGTCTGCATCATAAAGTTGTTCTTGATTGAAAATGTCAGTTTACGAGCGTAATTCTCGTCATTTGCGGGAGGTGTTACTCTTTTGTTTCAATATGAAGGAAACAGCTGCTGAGTCTCATCGAATGGTCTCAAGTACGTATGGTAAGGACGCTATTAGTGAAAGAACGGGTCGCGAGTGGTTTCAACGCCTCAAGAACGGTGATTTTAGCGTCGTGGACTGGCATAGTGGTGGAAGAGAGAATGTTTTCGAAGATGCAGAATTGGAGGCGTTGCTGAGTGAAGACTCGCGTCAAACTGAAGAAGAACTGGCACAATTAGTGGGAGTGACACAGCAAGCCATTTAAAATGTCTCGTGGTTATGGGCACAATTCAGAAAGAAGGAACTTGGGTCCCGTATGAGCTGAAACCGAGAGACGTTGAAAGGCGTTTGTGTGTTGGTGAACAGTTGCTTCAGAGGCAAAAACGGAAGGGATTTCTGCATCGCATTGTGACCAGGGACGAAAAATGAGTTCATTACGTTAACCCTAAACGCAAACAATCACGAGCATATCCCGGCCATGCTTCCACGACGACGGCCAAACCGAATATTCACGGCTCCAAGATCATGCTCTGCATCTGGTGGGACCAGCTCGGCATCGTGTACTGTGAGGTTTGAAAACCAAGTGAAACAATGACAGGTGCTCGATATCGAACGCAATCAATGTGTTTGAGCAGAGCATTAAAAGACAAACGGCCGCAATACAGCGTGAGGCACGATAAGGTGATTTTGCAGCAGGACAACGCTCGACCCCACGTTGCAAAAGAAGTCAAAACGTACTTGGAAACGTTAAAATGGGAAGTCCTACCCCAGCCGCCGTATTCTCCACACATTGCTCCCTCTGACTATCACCTGTTTAGATCAATGGCCCATGGCCTGGGTGACCAACACTTCCGGTCTCATGAAGAGGCCACAAATTGGATCGGTTCGTGGATCGCTTCAAAAGATGAAATATTTTCTCGACTGCCCGAAAGTGGGAGAACGTAGTGGCCAGAGATGGAAAAAACTTTGAATGATAGATGTGTAACCAATTTGTTTCATGAAAGCCTCAAATGTTGGGGAAAAAACGGCGGAAGCCAAGTAGTACACCTTTTAATATTCGTTAAATTATATAAAAAACGTTATTTTTTCAGAACTTGTGGGAATAAGAACACCATTGCAGGTGATCTGATTACAGTGATAACTCGGTCTCCATCTGGAGGAAGTACGCTCGTAAGGCAAGTGTTAAAAGGAGATTTGGCACACTCTCCACCTCGTGTGCCTTGACACGGATGACATGTCTCTCGTGTCGCAGCTTCCTGTGATTAGGATACTGAAACTGCAGGTCAAACTTAACTTTCAGTTTAAATTTATTGAGCTTTTAAAATCTTATGTAACGCCCAAGCCTTCCTCTTGACTGTTAATGCATAAAGTCAGCGCCGGCACGCCAATCGGCAGTGTGAGGGAAGAGAAGGCTGTGAGGAGAGGACAGCCAATTGCACACTGACCGACCTCCCTCCAGGACGACAACGCTACAGCAGCGGCTCCTACGTGAAGGGGACATAAGCGCCGCGCCCGAATGGTGGGAGCCCACTTCGGTAGTAGCTTCTACGTTAGCCACTTCGTTAGGAATCTTTATGTAGCACAGACGAAGAAGATTGATTGTTTTGTATGTCTCCCTTTGCTTCCGTACATCTATAAAAGTTAAGTATTGTATTTGTTTTGTTGTAATAAAACTCATTAATACGAGTTGTTTGATTGTTTGTCTAGTCAACCGAGTATGCAGGATTCCTAGACACAAGATCCACCATCTTCACCAAGTGGCAGGACAGTTAAAGAGCATGCAGTACGATACTACGAAAGCAGTGTATGAAATTGTACTTAACAAGGTGAAGAAGAATGTTTTGTTACTCTTTTTGAGCTTTAATTGAGCTTTAATTATATTCCGTAAATTCTGTGGGCTCATGGACATTAACATTATATATTAATTAAAATAATTTTTAACGATCATAGACACAAAGATTAGAAAATAAAAAATAAGACGTACCTTAAAGTAACTGCGAGTTTTTCTTCTGCACTGTTACATTGCCTCATAGATGTAGATGTGTTCCTTTCAAATTCCGTCTCTGACCATGCTCAGAAGCATTTCAAATCAGTTAACGGACATGCTGTGGTATTCGAAAAATTTGTCTGGATTTGCCTTCAGTTTTCTGTGTAGAAGCACAAATTTTCCCTTCGTTGTTCTCTCGCTTAGCGTAGGATGAATCCGGTGGTTTTTCTCATTTTGTAGTTTCTGGCCCCTGTGGACAACTATCGCAGCACATCATGCGAGAACTGCATTCTTATTGAGTCAACTTGCACTCACAGTTCCAGGAGATGTTTCCGCAGCTTGCACCGGCGCGGCGCACTGCTGACAGTCCCTGTGAGAAGTAGGGACTGTTAGTGTTTGCACGTGTGTTAATAATTCAGCAAGGGACTGGATAACAGCATTGTTGGTTCTAAGGACAGTTCCAAAAACTTTGTGAGTGCACAAGTGGTGGTTTATGGACTTGCTATATTGTCCGCAAGACTCTTCAATGGTGATTGTGCACCTGCACAGTCACAACAGATGGCTGTTGGTTATCTCTACAAGGACTACAGTGGGTCTACATCTTTGATGATCCATCAATACCATAATTTCTACAAGGACTGCAGTGGGTCTGCACCTCTGGTGACCCACCAATACCATAATCTCTACCAGGACTACAGTGGGTCTACTCTGTGATGACCTACCCACCAATAGTCTTCAAAACTTCGAATGACTCTGCTGTGGGTTTGCTCTGTTGTGGCCCATTACCTGTCTGCATGTCAAGAGTCAGTACTGTCTTTCCGTTTGAAGGACAACACTACTTCTTCAAGACTGTGTGGAAATCCACTACTTCCGTGTGCATTTTCTTTTGCTGCTCAGACTTTGAGAAAAACACTGCTATTTTACTGTACTAAACGATCAGGACTGTCTTTATGGACTGTAAGAAAATTTTATCTTTTGACCAACATTGCATCAATACGTGTGTGCATTTGATTTCTTTGTTATTGTAATTATGAAAATTTTTTTCAAATCTGTATTGGCCACTGCCCAATCCAATTTGTAAATTTTTTTGTGGGGAGCATGGGGGCTATGTAAGTAGGCTGTTTAGGTTTTTTTTATAAGTAACGCCACCTCTGTATGAAAATCACTGGCTGTGCTGTGTGCAGTCTGTGGCTGCTTTGCATTGTTGTAATACTCGCCATTGTAGTGTTAGGCAGCTGGCTGTGAACAGCGCGTAGTGTTGCGCAGTTCGAGGTGAGCCGCCAGCAGTGGTGGATGTGGGGAGAGAGATGGCGGAGTTTTGAAATTTGTCATGAACTGCTATATTTATATATGATGATATCAAGGTAAATACATTGTTTGTTCTCTATTAATATCTTTCATTTGCTAACTATCCCTATCAGTAGTTAGTGCCTTCCATAGTTTGAATCTTTTATTTAGCTGGCAGTAGTGGCGCTCGCTGTATTGCAGTAGCTTGAGCAGCGAAGATTTTTGTGAGGTAAGTGATTTGTGAAAGGTATAGTTTAATGTTAGTCAGGGCCATTCTTTTGTAGGGAATTTTGAAAGTCAGATTGCGTTGCGCTAACAAAATATTGTGTGTCAGTTTAAGCACAGTCATGTATAATTGTTCAAAGGGGACGTTTCACATCATGAGAACTATTGGGGACAAAAATTCTGCTTTATCTCCATCCAGACCGTCTAATCATTCTGACTTAGTGACAGTTTTTTCTCAGCAGTTATCCGCTGAAGCGTATAACCATTCTGAACGGATATTCAAATACACCCGATCTGTGTTGGTCAGATGGAATCTTTCAATACAGATACAGCAGAGTTCGTATCTCGGCAAGAAGTGCAGAGCGCGCCTATACGCTCATTGTTAACTGCACAATGCAAAGCGCCCCTCTACAGTAATTGCTGATCACAGTCGCAGCGAAATCATCTTTACCTGACCTGATGAACGTAGAAGAGTTTCTTCTTGATAATTCTAAACCAAAGGTTATCAGAAACCTTAGGAGCTTCCGTATTTACAGCAAACGCAGCAGGGGCCTATGGAAACCAGGAAAGAAAAACGAGATCACAGTAAAGAATTAAGCGGCGAAAGAAGCAGCGATCTTTCAGCTAGGAATACGTCCTCTTGGAAGTACAGTCAAAGAACATACGCCATTGTGTAAACATCTACAATTGTAAAATCTAGTTTACTGTTTGAAACAGGGTTGTGGCAGCTGTTCCAGAGAGTGAGGACCCGATGCTCGATGGCCTCCAACGCGGGTGTGCGACGCCTTCGGTGAGTGAACTTCGTTTGATAATTGAACGTCTGTCTCGTGTAGATCATCATGAAATACCCGCCCTATTTTGTCTACGTGCTACAAGTAACCATGGGACGAAACGTCTCCACACCATGTATACTATGTGATCAAAAGTATCCAGGCACCTGGCTGAAAATGATTTACAAGTACGTGGCACCCTCCATCAGTAATGCTGGAGTTGTGGTGTTGGCCCACCCTTAGCCCTGATGACAGCTTCCACTGTCGCATGCACACGTTCAGTCAGTCAGTCAGGCGCTGGAAGGTTTCTTGGGGAATGGCAGCCCATTCTTCACGGAGTGCTGTAATGAGGAGAAGTATCGATGTCATTTGGAAAGACCTGACACGAAGTCGGCGTTCCAAAACATTCCAAAGGTGCACTGTAGGATTCAGGTCAGGACTCTATGCAGGCCAGTCCATTACAGGGATGTTATTGTCGTGTAAACAATCCTCCACGTGGCGTGCATTATGAGCAGATGTTCGATTGCGTTGAAAGTTACAGTCACCATCCCCAAATTTCTCTTCAACAGTGGGAAGCAAGAATGTGCTTAAAACATCAATGTAGGCCTGTACTGTGATAGTGCCACGTGTAACAACAAAGGGTGCTAGCCCCCTCCGTGAAAACCACGACACACCACAACACCACTGCCTCCGAATTTTACTGTTGGCACTAAACACGTTGGCGGATATCATTCACTGAGCATTCTCCAAACCCACACCCTGCTATCAGATCGCCACATTGTGTACCATCACTCCACACAAAGTCTTTCCACTGTTTGATCCACCAAGCGAGGCTTTGTTTAGTACTTACCGCCCTGATGTGTGGCTTACAAGCAGCTGGTCGACCATGAAATCCAAGTTTTCTCACCTCCCGCCTAACTGTCATAGCGCTTGCAGTGGATCCTGATGGAGTTTGGAATTCCTGTGTGATGGTCTGAATAGATGTCTGCCTATTACACATTACGACACTGTTCGACTGTCGGCAGTGCCTGTCAGTCAACAGACGAAGTCAGCCTGTACGCTTTTATGCTGTATGTGCCCCTTCGCATTTCCACTTCATTATCACATCGGAATCAGTGGACCTAGGGATGTTTAGGAGTGTGGTGATCTCGCGTACAGACTTAGGACACAAATGACACCCAATCACCTGACCACGTTCGAAGTCAGTGAGTTCTGCGGAGCACCCCTTTCTGCTCTCTCACGATGTCTAATGACTACTGAGGTCGCTGATGTGGGGTAGCTGGAAGTAGGTGGCAGTACAATGCACCTAATATGAAAAACGTATGTTTTAGGTATCTCCGCATATTTTAGATCACATAGCGTATGTGCATGCAATCCAAGTCCCAAAATTGCTGAATTCGTGCACAAACATCATATATTTGTTTTCTCATCGACTAAGGCAACCCAGAAGTCTGAGTGCCAGAATTCACGCACATTTTGGGCAGTCTGTCAGGATCATTTAATACGAGTAATGTCAGCATCACTAACTACGATCATCGTTCTACTGAGAAAGGGAAAATTTATGACTGGGACTAATTAACCTTAAACGACAGCATTTCATACGAAAGTGAGACATATTTATCAATTTAATCCACCAATATAATTTAGCAATAATATTGCAACAGAGTTTCTGTGTTGATCATACATACATCAGATAAGGTCATAGACCATCTTTTTCTTTTCTGTGCAGCCAAGGCGCTTAACTCAATGTCTGCGTAATCAACGAATACGTGATCGTAATTACAGAGTTACGATATCACAAACTTCAGCTAGCTAAACATACTGACGGAGAAAAATCGCACTACGTCTGAAAAAGGTTGTTATTGTTGTGGTCTTCAGTCCAGAGACTGGTTTGATGCAGCTCTCCATGCTACTGTATCCTGTGCAAGCTTCTTCATCACCCAGTACCTACTGTAACCTAAATCCTTCTGAATCTGCTTAGTGTATTCATATCTTGGTCTCCCTCTACGATTTTTACCCTCCACGCTACCCTCCAATACTAAATTGGCGATCCCTTGATGCTCAGAATATGTCTTACGAACTTATCCTTTCTTCTAGTCAAGTTGTGCCACAAACTCCTCTTCTCCCCAATTCTATTCAATACCTCGTCATTAGTTATGTGATATCCCACCTAATCTTCAGCATTCTTCTGTACCACACATCTCTAAAGCTTCTATTCTCTTCTTTTCTAAACTGTTTATCGTCCACGTTTCACTTCCATACATGGCTACACTCCATACAAATACTTTCAGAAACGACTTCCTGACACTTAAATCTATACTCGATGTTAACAAATTTCTCTTCTTCAGAAACGCTTTTCTTACCATTGCCAGTCTACATTTTATTTCCTCTCTACTTCGACAATCCTCAGTTATTTTGTTCCCCAAATACCAAAACTCCTTTACTTCTTTAAGCGTCTCATTTCCGAGCCTAATACCCTTAGCATCCCCCGATTTAATTCTACTACATTGCATTATTCTCGTTTTGCTTTTGTTGATGTTCATCTTGTATCCTCTTTTCAATACACTGTTCATTCTGTTCAACTGCTCTTCCAGGTCCTTTGCTGTCTCTGACAGAATTACAATGTCACTGGCGAACCTCAAAGTTTTTATTTCTTGTCCATGGATTTTAATTCCTACTTCAAATTTTTCTTTTGTTTCCTTTACTGCTTGCTCAATATACAGATTAAATAACATTGGGGACAGGCTTCAACCCTGTCTCACTCCCTTCCCAACCACTGCTTCCCTTTCATGTCCCTCAACTCTTATAACTGCCATTTGGTTTCTATACAAATTGTAAATAGCCTTTCGCTCCCTGTATTTTACCCCAGCCACCTTCAGAATATGAAAGAGAGTATTCCGGTCGACATTGTCAAAAGCTTTCTCTAAGTCTACAAATGCTAGAGACGTAGGCTTGCCTTTCCTTAATCTATTCTCTAATATAAGTCGTATGGTCAGTATTGCCTCACGTGTTCCAACATTTCTACGGAATCCAAACTGATCTTCTCCGAGGTCGGCTTCTTCCAGCTTTTCCATTCGTCTGTAAAGAATTCGTGTTAGTATTTTGTAGCCGTGGCTTATTAAACTGATAGTTCGGTAATTTTCACATCTGTCAACACTTGCTTTCTTTGGGACTGGAATTATTATATTCTTCTTGAAGGCTGAGGGTATTTCACCTGTCTCATACATCTGAAAAATGATGTATGTTCCAATTTCTTGCCTGTCGCATAGGAGTGGCGATAGCTGCGCCACTACGAGACAGCAAATCGGGTTTGCTGTAAATACGCGCTGTAACGGGCGTGAGCGTTAGTTACCTTTGAGATTGGACGTGACGAGTTGATGTTAGTCGAGAGTGCCTTTAAGGCGAGAACGACGCCATTATCAACTGGTGACGGCTATTCAGGAGACCCTCCATACTCTTGTCCATTGCTGCCACTGTGTGGTCTCTGTGTGGACCCCGGGTCGTGTCGACATCCCTTGAAACGGACGTGTCGACGCGCCCGCCAAACGGGCTGTCGGTGCACCGGCATCGGAGGTCGGCCTTTCCGAGAGTGACCTCGGGTCAGTTTTGTGGCAGAAGGTACTTCGCACCTGGGGTGAAGAATGGCGCGCCCTTCCTTCATCCGACAAACTTCGGGCCACCGAGGAGGCTACCGGTGCGTGGCGAGAGACCCTCCAGGCCCCTGTCGTCCTCTGCCGGCTGTGCATGGGCCACACCAGGATGACGCACAGCTATTTACTGAACCGCGAGGATCCACCTTTATGCCTCTGCGGGTCAGCTTCGGCGGTGGTCCACATCTTGTCGGACTGCCCGCTTTTAACTCCGCTCTGGCTGACGTTTGCACTGCCGGGTGCGCTTCCTGCACTTTTATCGGACGATGTTGCAATGGCAGATTTAGTTTTGAGTTTTATTCGTGCAGGGTTTTTTTATAGCTCGATCTAAGCGTTTGTCCCTTTTTTGTGTGAAGTCTGGCCTTTGGCCTACGGTTCTAGACTGGGTTTTTTAGTGCGTTACTTGGTGGTTGGCTTTTTCTTCCCGTCCAATGTTACACTCTGTGTGATTTTACACTACTGGCTATTAGAATTGCTACACCAAGAAGAAATGCAGATGATAAACGGCTATTCATTGGACAAATATATTATAGTACAACTGACATGCGATTACATTTTCACGCAATTTGGTTGCATAGATCCTGTGAAATCAGTACCCAGAACAACCACCTCTGGCCGTAATAAGCGGCCCTGGTATGCCTGGGCATTGAGTCAAACAGTGTTTGGATGGCGTGTACAGGTACAGCTGCCCATGCAGCTTCAACACGATACCACAGTTCATCGAGAGTAGTGACTGGAATATTGTGACAAGCCAGTTGCTCGGCCACCATTGACCAGATGTTTTCAATTGGTGAGAGATCTGGAGAATGTGCTGGCCAGGGCAGCAGTCGAACATTTTCTGTATCCAGAAAGGCCTGTACAGGACCAGCAACATGCGGTCGTGCATTATTCTGCTGAAAAGTAGGATTTCGCAGGGGTCGATTGAAGGGTAGAGCCACGGCTCGTAACACGTCTGAAATGTAACGTTCACTGTCCAAAGCGCCGTCAGTGCGAACAAGAGGTGACCGAGACGTGTAACCAATGGCATCCCATACCATTACGCCAGGTGATACGCCAGTATGGCGATGACGAATACACGCTTCCAGTGTGCGTTCACCGCGATGTCGCCAAACACGATGTGACCATGCTGTAAACAGAACCAGGATTCATCCGAAAAAATGACGTTTTGCCATTCGTGCACCTAAGTTCGTCGTCGAGAACACCAGCACTGTGATGCAGCGTCAAGGGTAACCGCTGCCATGGTCTCCGAGCTGATAGTCCATGCAGCTGCAAACATTGTCGAACTGTTCGTGCGGATGGTTGTCATGCAAACGTCCCCATCTGTTGACTTAGGGATCGAGGCGTGGCTGCACGATCCGTTACAGCCATGCGGATAAGATGCCTGTCATCTCGACTGCTAGTGATACGAGGCCGTTGGGATCCTGCACGGCGTTCCCTATTACCATCCTGAACCCACCGATTCCTTATTTGCTAACAATCATTGGATCTGGACCAACGCGAGCAGCAATGTCGCGATACGATAAAGTGCAATCTCGATAGGCTACAATCCGACCTTTATCAAAGTCCTCCTTACATGAGGCACAATAACGTTTCACCAGGCAACGCCGGTCAAGTGCTGTTTGTGTATGAGAAAGCGGTTGGAAACTTTTCTGATGTCAGCACGTTGTAGGTGTCGCCACCGGCGCCAACATTCTGTGAATGCTCTGAAAAGCTAATCATCTGCATATCACAGCATCGTCTTCCTGTCGGTTAAATTTCGCGTCTGTAGCACGTCTTCTTCGTGGTGTAGCAATTTTAATGGCCAGTAGTGTAATTCCTTTTTTCTGGTCTCTGTCTGTGTCTTTCTTGTCCTGTGTCGTCTCTTTTCATCTCCAATGTTTTTCTTATTATTTGTGGGTGTTTCAAGTTCAGTTTGGTAAGCCGTACGTAAGTAACCAATATGTGGCATATGCCTATCATTCCGCCTGAAGGAACTCCGATGAAGAGAAGGAATAAAATCCTTTGGTAAGTTTCCATTCCAGTGGCTCAGTGTTAAAAATACGATGGGTTACTGGAATTCCACCAAAATTCCAATAGAATTGGCAATCTATTTGTAGTGTTGACAGATTGCCAACACTACGCACATTATTTAAGGGAGGCGGCCATTAAGCAAGCAGGCGGACTTGATGGTCTGAAACAGGATACTTACGAATGCTATAAAGAAAAGTACGTAGCTGCTGGAATACTTAACTTTAATCCACCATTTGTATACAGCGTTCTTGATGAGACATTTCATAGATAACTATTAAACTATCAATTGCTATGTAAGGCTAATGGCGCATTGCTAGGTCGTAGCCATGGACTTAGCTGAAGGCTATTCTAACTATCTACTCGGCTAATGAGCGAGGCTTCGTCAGTGTGCATCGCTAGCTACGTCGTCCGTACAACTGGGGCGAGTGCTAGTCCATATCTCGAGACCTGCTTTGTGGTGGCGCTCGGTCTGCGATCACACAGTGGCGACACGCGGGTCCGACATGTACTAATGGACCGCGGCCGATTTAAAGCTACCACCTAGCAAGTGTGGTGTCTGGCGGTGACACCACACTATTTTCGTGTTAATTGTTAACCTTTTCTCATTCGAAGAAGCATTACCGTTTGTGAGTAACGGCCACACGTCTCTTGGTGACTGGTTTAATTGTACATCCTTTGTCACAGTGTAATTTGCCAAACTCATCTCACAGCAGCTATTGCGACAGAATTCCGAAACGGAGTGCCTCATTAAATAAGTAATTGGCAATCACAGAGCAACAATAGCTTACGAAAAACCTCATAGTGTCAGTTTGCAGTAACATACAAGAAGAAATTTCATGTTTTTTTTATACTAGGAAGCTCTTGTTTCGCTAGCTGTCAATAACTCTTAAAAAATTATAGTCACTGGAGTGAAATAAATAGAAAAGGAAGCATAAGTACTGATATATGGCCATAGATAAGAAAGTTCCGTGTGCTTAAGAGTTGGCAAAACACTCTCCTCCTTGTGTGCTACCATTCGCCAAACTTTCGTTTCGATGTCTCGAGCAGTTTAGCAGATATGAGAGATGTTGCGAGTATTTTATTCTCGCGGGCGTGAGATCGGAAGTGAGCGCGCTACATGGTATACGTTTTCTCGAGATCGGAGGCAGATAGAGACCCCCTCCCAAGTCTAAACAAAAATTCAGCATGTTAGCTAAATTTCATACGCAGCAACATATGGTGTGATACGTACCAAACGCAAAATCACAGCGACCCCTAATTTTCGTTGCAAACTTTTTGAGTTTTGCGTAGTGTCTTACTAAAACGTGTACATCACAAATGGTTCAAATGGCTCTGAGCACTATGGGACTTAACATATGTGGTCATCAGTCCCCTAGAACTTAGAACTACTTAAACCTAACTAACCTAAGGACATCATACACATCCATGCCCGAGGCAGGATTCGAACCTGCGACCGTAGCGGTCACGCGGTTCCAAACTGAAGCGCCTAGAACCGCACGGCCACACCGGCCGGCCGTGTACATCACAATAAGAATGGTCATTAGCGAGATGATGGGCACTTCGACACGAAGCTGATACATAACGATACAAGTAAGGCAAAAATCAAATATTTTCAGTGAATAGTTTCTGTAAAATCGTTTGAGGAAAATACCAGGTTGCGCGCGCTTCGGTTCTGTCAGCGCAGAGCGTCGCCAGCCGGCGCGTGCGAGGTGTGGTGTACACGTCGCAGTTGCGCTGCACCCGCGCCACTCGTGCGTGTCGCGCTGTAGTGTCGTGTCACGTGACACGCGCTGTACGCGTCTCACTTTGCCTAAACGCATTTATTGCTGCGCCGTCACGTATACGACTTACGTAGTCGACCCCCATCGGCCCTGCATTCTCTACTACAACAATACATTCTGTGCAACCGCTATCTACATGTCTGAGGAGACTGTGCAACCCTGATTCGTGCCCAAGTAATGATGAATTATCGTAGAGTACAGCACAGAATACGAAAAACAAAAAGATACAGGAAACAGGGCGACAGCCTTCAAAAATTCCTCCACTTTGGAATCGGACGTGAATGTGTGTGTTTAGAAGCCACATCTGATTGTAACTACTGTGTTCAAAATGTATAAAGGAACATGGCTGAAAGGGTTAGTGTACTCTTGACAAATTACTGTGGCTGTTCTTATAGCGTTCTGCTCATGTTTTCCTACAATACGTTTTTGTTTCTTTCTTTATTTCTTTCTTGGTACTGTCACTACTCTCCAACACAATACTTGGAGTCATTTTACATTTCACAACGCTTCTTCAGAAATAGCAACGGTTCAACTACGGAAAGAGAAACGTAAAGATATAGTGCATTAAGTATTCGGTAGATGGCATGCTACTACAATCACCGTTGAAAGGGCACTATTCCAGGAGTAAAGCCCTTTCATAAATGATGCCATTGTAACTGAGTCGCAGTTACACAATAAAGCCATTTTCATACAAAAATATCTTCATGTGTATATAGGATCTGTGACCGTGCTTAACTCATTTTGTCAAAATTTGGACTAAGGCCCTTTCAAAAATGATTCTTCAGTCAACTGTTCCCCATTACAGTAAACAAGACAAATGAAGACGTGACGCAGTTGTCAACAATACACGGCTCTCGTCATCGGCCCACGCCGTATCCCAGCAACGGTCGGAGTCGAAAGGGGAGCAAGGCGGCTGTTGCTGTCCCCGTTGCCAGCAGAGTCTGCAGAAACAGAGAAATGCGGCAACAGCACGGAGCAGCGGCAGCGGTCTGTGCCTGAGTCACCGACCAGCGTCTGATGTCTGCCAAAGCACGGCCACCGAAATGACTGCACCTTTCTGCGCATGCGTAACATTAATTCTACACTCGTGCATGTTTCATAAATATGGAGATCTTAGACACAGCACTTATATATTAAGAATAATATAATTTTACAAATCAGTCGAGCGGATTATTCGTACGAATCTATCTAAGGCAGTCTCTGTAGGAGAAAGATTAATTTTATGTATCTTTTAATGACAGGAAGATCGGGCGTCTGCAGATTATAAATATTCCTACAAAGCTACCATGCCAAGTGCTTTCTTCATTCGATCTATTGGATAATGCTCGACAACGTTAGCACACCGCCATGGTTTCTTGAAACACGCGTCCTCCATGGACCTATCGTAAGGCATAATTTATTTTTACAAGTTTTTCCACCAGCCTAGATATGAATTTCAGGCATTAAGTACTACTTTGGTTCAATTCTAGTGTCCTATCCCACCCGTCAGCTTTGACTAGCGACGTCGTGACATCAGCGGTCTACGATGCGAAAGATGAAAGCGTCCCGTCATTAAATGTTATCTATGGTTGTCTCAGTGCCTGACGTAAGCTGTGCCGATTATTGTAAATATGTCGCGATTTCCGAGAGTATGGTTAGGCAGCACCGCAACCTAAGCGCGCAGCTTAAACTGATGCTTGTGAATCAAGCAGCAATCGTATTTTTAAACTTCGTTCTCATAAAATATTTAGAAACTTCTTTCCCAATAAGATATATCATTTCCGAAGGTGAGGTCGGGCAGGAATCGAAAGAACAGCATAATTGGTGCGAATGGAACGGTTAGCACGCATATTTATAATCTTGATTCCCACGAATATTTGGCTGCATTTTTCCGCAAACTGCACGATTTATGAGCGTGAGGTTAGGCAGGAGACTAAGAGGACAGATAGGCCTATATGGGTAAATTGTAGTTCTCTACTGCACGGTGCGTTATTTTTGCTGACATTTCATTAAGTGTGTACTGTTATTACATTTTAGGATTTTTGTTTTTTTTTTGTTCTTGTCTTTGTACTTGAGTTGTCTAGATCAAGTTTAGTTATGGATTCCAGAATTTCTTACTTGTCGGAGTACTACAGAATGCGACAGTAGCAACAGAAATACAGTGACACAGAACAGCACTAACCAATTGCAAAAACACTGAAAATAATGAAACTTGGACTCGATATGTTGAACTGAAATATGTAGCTCAATTCTCGTGACCGGTTCGAACATTTGTCACTTTTTGTGAATTTTCCTTACCTCTGGAGTGCTTCTTTTTGGAATTCTGTGTTTATTTCTCCTCATTTCCTGCTTATGACCTCTTTTTACAATTGAATTTGATCAACTATAGATAGCTTAGAACCTAAGACAATGGTACGTCGTTTTTCTTCTTCCCAGAATCTCGTTATGCTGGCGGCTTGGCTCTGTTCATTTGACATCAGCCCCCTAGGTTGTGAGTTTTGTTGTCGGACAAGAAATTTTGCACTACTGACCTGTAGCCTGAAATTTTCCCTGTCTTGCCTGGTGTCTTCTGTGACGTTCGGTTTTGTCATATCCTTTCTTGGATGTTCCAGCCACCTCGTGATGTTTTTTAATTTGGAAATACGAGATTAAAATTTTTCTCCAATAGCCTGTAGTCATTCGTACAATGACCGTAAAACTTTCATCTCCTCTTTCTTATTGTGTCTGCGACTGTTCCTATATTTCCCTATAGCTCTTCATTTCTCCTCTTCGTCAAGCTATTAGTTTAGTTCTTTTCTGGCCCTGAACTCTTTCTGCATTTCCAGTTCTTCTCCTTCACCTCTTGAACTCGGTGTTAGGCATTTAGATCTGCATGGTGCATCCGGTGTAGTTACTGTTGCGTGGTAAATTTTTGCCTGGAATGATACTGATTTTTTATTATATCGGTTTTGCGTGAGTTTGTTTGCTAATTCAATTTTCCTCGAACTTTCTTTACTTGTGATGTTGTCTAACCATTTGATTGTATCCATTCTCCCACATAAGCTTATCAACTCTTTTGACGTTTCCATTTTGTGCTTGTATCTATTTTCCTCTATTGTGTATATGTTCAACGTATTCCGTTTTCGCTTCCGACATTTGTAATCAGGTTGTAGCTGCAATTTTGTACAGTGTTTCTATCATTATCTTTTCATCTGTTTTGTCCTTAGAAATCATAGAAATATTGTCAGATATTTCAAGTCAGATCATGCTCTTTCTTGTTCTAGATGGATTCCTTCGACGTTTTCCTCTTGTAGTTCTCTGTCCCTCCCTGCCATGTCCTTGTCTGAGGTCAAACTGAAGAGAATCGATGAGAGCACATCGCACTGCCCAACCCTGTGTTAGTTCAAAAACTTCTCCTACGAATTCAACTTTTGAACTTGCGTCTGTAAGTGCCTGTTTGACTAATTGTCCTCTGTTAAGGACACTGTCTGACCGTTTACAGAACCGTAGGCTATTTTTTGAAATCAGAGAGTGTAACGACTGTGTTGTGGTTCTACATTGTTCTGATCCTGATAATTCTTTTCAAGTTAGAAATTTCCTCTGGGCAAAAACTATTTTTCCTCAATCCCGCTTGGTACACCCCAGTTGTGCGTTCTGATTGGTCTTCTGCCTTAACCAATAGAGGTCCTACAATGAAGTTGGATACATGTGTGAGCCAGTCCTGTCTCCCTTCTTATGTGGCGGATGGATTATGGCTTCCTTCCAGTCGTCCGGTACTCCTCCTTTCTCCCAGCAGTATTTCGTAACCTCGCAAAATGTTTCAGCTGCCCGCTCCCTCCTAGTTTTCACATCTCAGCCAATACCCCGTCTTCTCCTGGCGCCCTGTTGTTTTTCGGCTGGCCACTGTATTGTTGAGTCTAATGCAGTTATATGGCTCTCAAGGCGGGATTTCCTTTTGAGGCTGTCTGAAAGATTGTCTTTGTGTTGGTTCCTCGCACTTTAGAAGGTTGTTGAAGCATTTTGCTAGTAATACAGAGTTGTGTTTGTTGTTGGTAGTCATTTTGCCTTTTGAATCTTTGAAGTACAACTGCTTGTACCCTGTTATTTCTCCTTTTAAAAGTTTTTAGAATTCCTTGCGTTGTTCTGTCTGAAGGCTGTATATATCCGTTTCCCATATGTTCCTAATTATGTCATTTTGCCATTGTTATGTTTGATTTTAAATTGTCCCTGCCAGAAACACCCTCTTTCCCATAACGAGCACCAAAACATATACTGAGATCAATGAGCACAGGATTGTCGTAGCGAAACTGAGTGTTGAAACTCCCTGACGAAAGATTCGTAACCCAAAGACTGGAAACTTGCACAGGTCACACCAATACTCAAGAAACGCAGTAGGAGTAATCCATCAGTTTACAGGGCCATATTACCAACGTCTATTTCCAGCAGGATTTTGGAACATATATTGTGTTCGAACATTATGAATTATCTCGAAGAGAACGGTCCATTAACACACAGTCAACACAACTAGCTTTTATTCACACGAAGTATTGAGTGGTGTTGACAAGGGATTTCCGATTGATTTCGTCTTTCTAGAGCTTCTGAAGACATCTGACACTGTACGTCACAAGCGGCTTGTAGTCAAATTGCGTGGTTATGGAATATCGTCACAGGCTGGCCAGTGACTTGATTCGTGACTTCCTGTCACAGGGTTCACAATTCGTATTAATTGGCAATTGATACTAAATAATGAAAAGTGTGAGGTCATCCACATGAGTGCTAAACGGAATCGGTTAGACTTCGGTTAGACGAAAAATCAGTCAAATCTAAATGCCGGAAATTGAACTAAATACCTAGGAATCACCGTTACGAAGAATATAAATTGGAAAGAACGCATAGGAAATATTGTAGGGGAGGAGAACCAAAGACTGCGTTTTATTGGCTGAAGATGCAACAGATCTACTAGAGAGACTGCCTACACTACGGTTGTCCGTCCTCTTCTAGAATACTGGTGTGCAGTGTGGGATCATTACCAGGTAGAATTAACGGATTTCATCGAGAATGTTCAGGGAAAAGCAGCACATTTTGTATTGTAGAGATATAGGGGAGGCAGTGTCACTGACGTGGTACAGAATTTGAGGCGGCCATATTTAAAACAAAGGCATGTTTCGTTGCGGCAGAACCTTACCACGAAATTTCGATTACTAACTTTCTCCTCCGAATGCGAAAGTATTTTTTTTTTTCGCCGACATCTACAGGGAGAAACGATCATCATCATAAAATAAGGAAATCAGGTCCCTCTCGGAAAGATGCATCTGTTCGCTTCTTCCGCATTCCGTTTCAGACTGGAATAATAGAGGATTATTGTGAAAAATGGTTCGATGAACACTTTGCCAAGCATGTAAGTGTGATTTGCAAACTGTCGATGTAGATGTAAGTTACGAGTTTACTACGAGTGATATTGTACTGGACTTTAAAGGCCGTCTGTGGTACTCTCACTTGAACGCGTGAAGTGTAATAATAATTTATTTCATGCATGCATGGTTTTTTTATGTTGTTACTTTCCTTTTTGTTACCTCAATTTATTTGCGATATAGTTTGTAGCTATGTAATTAATCGCATGAGCTGCAATCGAATTTTATTGTATGTGTGTGTATTATCTTTCCTTTTTGTGATACAGCCTTTGATTTAGAAGTGAACCTCATTGCCTTTAGATGTCGCCTCTAAGTAGCATCTGTGAGTCACATATGACGTCGATCAAAGCCATAGAAAAATCTCTGGTGTGAGCATTGCGTGGTGTGCATGTTGTCAACATTAAGCTGAAATTGTCGCATGATCTCGGGATGCCGTCAAGTCTCGTCATGTGAAAACATTCCACGATGCATTTCAAATGGCGGCATTCAGACAAGTCGTCAACAGACCGTCACGTCACGTCACGTCACGGCAGGTAACGGTTTCGAGGGAATGAAGTGTCGACGGTATCATCATCTGCTATCAGCGTAAGTTAACTCGATGTATAGTAGTGGATATTGTGCTTTTGTAACTTTTTACTCTTCATTTTCTTATTGTGCTTTGATTTCGTGGCAAATTGTAAATGTTCGATGCCGACTTGGAGGTTTCTTGCACTGGATGTTCTCACACAAGCAATGTGAGATATCTGAAAGCGAAAAATTATTTAGGTTTGGCAATAACAGAAGAGACGCCCACTCACCCATAACATAGAAATGTCGATGTTTTGAGGTGTTGTTTCACGCCTCAGCACTTCAACAAACAACACTGATCAAGAACACAAGTTATGAGGTTTGCTTTGGTCATTAATAACCTTAGTTCCTCAGTTGAAATACTATACTCTGACACGGACTAAGCGAATTGACGTTACATGACGTGACAGACAGTGTGAATACACGCTGACGTGACGGTGCTGCGACGTGATGTCTGCTCATTTTGCTCATAAAAACTGTGAGATCAATTTATTGCAGGTATCAAATGCAAGTTGTTATGGTGTCTGCAAAACGCCTGTCCCTAATACACAGCACATACGATTGGAATCTATCTGAACTAACGATTGGCGACATTCAAAATCTATAGGACGTTTTACGCACAAACCTATGCCACCCCAAGAATACACAACCATTGTGGCAAGGTGTGTCGACAACAGAAAATAAATTCTGTGCATGTGAATCCTCACTCTACGGTCAAAGTGGAGGGTGAAATCGGGCACTAGAATTTGTTCATTGTTTTTTTTTCTGTTTATGTATCATTAAATGAGGCGCCTTTATCGTCCTTGTGCCAATGCAATTCGCGTCCTTAACACCAGTGCAGTACTGCCACGTTACCTTGCCTTCTCATCTCCCTTGAACTGAATTATAGACACTGCGCGAATTCGAGCTGCCGTTATGTTGACTCATGTCGCTGTCAACTTTGGCATTCAGGCCATAGGCCTGACACTTTGGTGATCTGCCACATATTGGTTACAACATAAAGTATTTTAATGGCAAACTTTCCCAATTTTCTGTACCGTGCTTATGTATGACACATGGACATTTCTCTCATTTAAACCAGTATATGATGTGGGTATTTCCTTCGCCATGATGTCATATTTTTGTGCTATAACCATAATGTGTACACCTTGTGGTCACAGATAATACTCTTCTTCCAAATATGTATTTATTTATAAATGTATTCACAGATAACATAGTTCTTCCAAAGATGTTTGATTTCATGTATCTATGATCTTCCTGTGAACATGGATTGTCGAACATAGACATGTTATTCATCTTTGGCCATGTCAACCAGTATCTTCCATAGTATAATTTCAGATCAAACTCATTACACATGTAACTACTGTACTGATGTTCATTCCGTGGCTCGATTGTTTAATGAATAGAAAACATATTTGCTATCTTTCTGTCATAGATTTAGACGATTTTGCACTTTCTGCACGCTGAGACATCCGTTTCAATAAATCTTGACGATGACTTTACTTATACTATTTGATCAAAAGTATCCAGACATCTGGCTGAAAATGAGTTCGTGGGGCCCTGGAATTCAATATGTTGTTGGATTTCTTATTATCCACAACTCCTAATGGATTACACGGTTTCTCTTTAAATTACTTTAATTACCACATGGGTTCGTAGTAACCTTAAAAATTAATTGGAAATGGTCTTGGGAAACAGTTTAAAAAAACAGTAGGTCAGTTGTGGATAATTCGGGCTAAGCTTGGCAGCACGTACTCAGTCCTGTTCCGCGCTAAATTCCAGCCGTGACAGAGATCTCGTTCAGACGCCGACTTCAGCTCTCCAGGCTGGAGTGAGAGCGGCACTGTTGCAGGGACGTCGCTGATGAGGAAAATGGAAGAGCAAGAGGGGTCGATCTCAGAATCCCAAAGTGGGAGGAGGGAAGATTACAGAGAAAGGAAACAGAAATACACACGGAAACACTATCTGATACGTTTCTGGCGATTGGCAACCCAGTGTTGGACCCCATTAATTGAAAAGGGCAGAAATAACTCTTGGCCCGACCCGATTCTGCCGAAAGCCCGCAGAAATTGACAGGTATGTGGTGTTAACGTCGTACAAAAACAGTACATTGCCTCCTGTGGGGTAAACGTTCGTCACAACTAGTATTGCTGTGTTTGGGACAGAATTGTACATTTCGATTTGCAGCTTCAGAGTGAATAATGTAACAGTTTCTGAAACAGCCTGCTGGACACCCAGAACTTGCACACTTAGAGAGGTAATTCGGCTCAGAAAGTTTTCGCTCTGGTCGGCGGCGTCATCATGGTTTGGTGCAACTTACAGAATCGCGACCTTCGGTCGTATGAATAAAGCGGAGAATGTACTTTATACTAGAAATTGTGGAGAACATTCCCAGTTTCGCACGAATAAAGCGAGTCGGAAAATATAATTCACCCGGAAATTTCTCAGCTTGAGTAAATGAGTGGAAGAAGCCGCTAAAAACAAAGAACATGCTCCTATTTCGTATGAATAAAACTAGAGGAGCGAATCACAAACCGAGAACATTCTCCGTTTCTTGAAGTGTGCTCTGTAGCATACATCGAACTAATGAAGTTTTGATGACTTTAGGTTTTGCACACTTTTTGGTATTAAAGGCAGAGTTTATATTGCTCGGAAGGCAAGAAGGTATACGTACCCGAAGAAATACAGAAGAGAGGAACCGTTGAAACTTCTACGAGCCTTACAAGGAAAACATTATTTGCATGGCGAATTTCCTTCCAAAAAATCATGAAAGAAGAGATGAGCGACCTTTCAAAAGAAGTGAAAATTAAAATGTTTTTGTTGCTATTTAGCAGACTCAAGTTTTCACACTGATGTACGAGAAGACTTTGGTATACACACAACACCTGTGCCGCTGACGTTTCCGGATATTCATGTCTTCTCACACCTTAAATCTTACACTTCGTTAAGTTCGAAATATAGACGAATCAGAAAAATTAACAGCTGGTTGATTACAAAGCTAGCGATCTGCTTCTCGTAACGAACCCCACGGGCGATCACTTGCGTCCTTGACACGCGAGCACACCATTCTGCGTCGTATTTGAACAAAATTATCTCTTCTTAGAAAACTCGGCCATAGTTCCGGTTTGGAGTCGATGAAATATGATGTAATTTTAAGATTTCATTCACATAATGTGTTCACCTAACTTCAGTAACAGAAAAGGTTCGTACGAGTCGTATACTCAATACGATCGCAGAAAATGCGTTTTTCCAATTGTCTTTAATCGTCTTAAGTATTTGCTGCCGCACATAAAAGTGAAATCTAAACGTAGTGCAGCTCTTTGCAGAACACACTGACGCCAGTTCCATCTTCGTACACTGAACGGTTTGCCTGTTTGAGCGAGCTGAATGAAGTCTGACTTCACGCTTGACACGGCGGACGACACACACAAGAGAACCTTCTCAGGGAGGTGGGGAGGCAGTGGGAAGGAAACTCTCTCGCCACAGAATACGCTTGCGATTTTTCATTCATGCGAAACTGAAAACTTTCTGAGAGAATATTCTTTTGCTCTGATAATCTTCTCCGGAGAAAGATGTCTTTTTATGTATACGACTCCTAATCCTCACGATTTCTCCCCACGAATGCGAAATCCAAGGGCGTACCCACGACATAAACTAGAGCAATTGTGGCGGGAGGGGGCAGGTCATACTATACGCAAAGAACTGGGAGTAGTCAAACCAGGCATCATTTCTTGATAGAGAAAACAGAAAACTGGCGACAAACTGCTTTCAATAAACGTTTTAAACATAAGAATGCACTCGCGTAACAACACAATAATTTAAGTTCTTGGATTGGACTCAGATGTTTCTGACACTTCCTTTTTTTTAAATCTCGCCGTATTCTTTCACGTAGTTTCGGTGTTCGCTCAGCAGGAACAACGCAGCCAGTCTCCCTCGTCTGTCTCGATTCGGTTCTAAGCCAAGTCTTTGCTGGTCGTAGGGTATTGAAGGATCGTTCCATAGCCACCGTTTCCGTGGAATAGTACTGAAAATATTTAGTGCTTCTATAATGCTAGAGAAAAGATTCTTGCCCTAGTGAAACAGAGCAACGACCTATAAACCACTTAATTTAGAGTCAGAGACACACTTTCTCCTCGATCAGTTGTACTGCGGGTGCAGCTGAATGGCAATGGCCTTAAAACCGTGAAGCTTTTAAAACAACTCGGTGTTTTTATGGAAATTCAGTGCGCTACTTTTGCCCATATTAAGGGATGTACCTTGTTCAGAGCAAGCGCTGGAATACTTTCAGGGGAAACTGAATACTTAACGGAGACGGGAGTGATTCGATATATGGTAATACGACCGAACGTCATCAGCACTTCCTCACATTTTCCGTCAAACATTTTCTTTCGAATCTTTACTTACAAGCGAAAGGTCAAAATTTAATTTCTACCTCCGGTCCCCCTGCAGGAGCAGCCTGTGCTTCTACAAGTAATTCCACACTCATCGTGTCTCGTTCACTTAGGTCTGCACTCAGATGGTAGAGAACCCATGGCGTGTGTTCACCCACCGACTTACATTGCAGGACATCCACAACGGGTACCACAACTCTATTATATTAGAGACCGCGCTACTGCAATTCTGCGAAGAGAAGATAAACTACACCAACGTTGTCTTTAACATGTGGATAACTCAATACCACTTTCTGTTACTTGGTAAGTAATTACATGACAAATTTTTTACAAATTAAATGCCACTATCTCACACACTCATTACAGATTCATACAGGTCATGCTGTAATACGCTTATCTCCTGGTCTTCATCAGCAGCATAACGAGTACCACCTGCCTGCCACCATTAACTCTGCAGTCGACTGCATTTTATCTGAAAACAGAACATGCTCGGCTCGAAAGCTGGCTTTCAGAGGTAGAGAAATGAGTACTCCTTTCTTTACTTTGATAAAAATGATATGTACAGATTCCTATACGAAGTGTAGTTCGTCTACACAGATGGGTTACTGCTGCTACCATGGCAGCTCATCAACATTTAAGTGAGTCTGAACGTGGCGTTATAGTCGGCGCACCAGCGATGGGACACAGCAACTCCGAGGTAGCGATGAAGTGGGGATTTTCCGGGACGACCATTTCATTGGTGTACCTACAATATCGGGATACAGGAAAACATCCTGCAAGAACAGGAGCATCGACGACTGAAGAGAATCGTTCAACGTGACAGACGTGCAATCCTTCCACAAATTTCTGCAGATTGCAATGCTGGGCCATCGACAAGTGTCGGCGTGCCAAGCACTCAACGAACAATCATCGAAAAGGGGTTTCGGATGCGAAGGCCCACTCGTGTACCCTTGATGACTGCACGACACAAAGCTTTACGCCCGTCAACACCATCACTGGACTGTTGATGACTGGAAACACGTTGCCTGGTCGGACGAATCTCCTTCCACACTGTATCGAGTGGATGGACGTTTACGGGTGTGGATACGACCACATGAATCTATGGACCCTGAATTTCAGCAGGGGACTGTTCAAGCTGGTGGAGGTGCTGTACTGGTGTAGCTGGAGTGATATGGGACCCGTGACACGTCTAGATACGACCCTGACAGGTGACAAGTACGTAACCATACTGTCTGATCACCTGCGTCCATTCACGTCCGTTGTGCACAACGACGGACTTGGACAATTCCAGCAGGACAATGCGACATTCCGCTCGTCCAGAGATGCTACAGAGTGGCTCCAGGAACACTCTTGCGATTTTAAACACTTCCGCCGGCTGTCAAACTTGCAGCATACTGTTCAGAGGAGATCTCCAGCCCTTCGTACTCTTACGGATTTATGGGCGGCCCTGCAGGATTCGTGGTGTCAGTTCCCTCCAGCACTACTTCAGATATTAGGCGAGTCCATACCACGTCGTGTTGCGGCACTTCTGCATAAAATATGTCGACTTGAACAGCAAATTATAGGTGTGTGCCTCTAGGTTTACATCTGCTCCTTTTCCTGAAATTGCTGCTCTAGCTTTACTCTTTTCTAATGGGACTGTAGGGCAATTCGGATTGCATTTATTACATGCTGCGTCACTAATCAATGTAACTGGAGATCTATAGTCAATTACCGCGGTGGAATTTCTGAGTCAATTGATATCTTTATAATAGCACGATACACATTCTCTTGTGGCTGTTCTTTTCCCTGCAATAACGCGTCTCTTATATCTTCCAACGTGATAATACGTTCTGTTACTGTGTTCATGCTGTAAAAGTGTGCAAATTGATTCAATCCGGAAGTTTACTATTAATCTGTTTAATAAAAACAAACTAGTCCCCATGAGTTAATGCTCTGGAAAAAATGCTGTTCGTGAAATGGTCCCCGTCCGTTGACGATTTTCGTAGCAAACAGATACTGAAATGAAAATATCTCACCTCGTAATGTAATTGTTTTCTAAGTAGTGGCGCCTAGTCGCTCATAAATTATTTTGCAGAAAGCTTCGTCCATTTCGTGCTCAGGTGAACGCCAAGTCAAGTTACAAATGTTGTTTACATTGGTGCTCAGGTATACTCAGAATACGTTACATTTCGTTTGAAAGAAGTGTGCGCAAGTTGAGAAAATGGTCTCCTCCATTATTGTGCATTAGCTATAAAGTCATCAATTGAGGCAAAAAATTACATTCATTGCTTTATTTTTTATCGTTATTCTGCACAAAATCTCGTGAGACTTATTGTGATTACGTCGAAGCAATGTCTTTTTCTGCTTTTCATACACGATGCTGTTGGTGTACCCAGCACGCTATGCAGCACATGTTGGAGTGTCTTCCAGCACTCGTGACGTTGTAACGCCTCACCAGGTGAGAGCGTCGTATCGTGATTGTTTGGGAGGCGGCTGAGAGCAGACTTGGTGCACTCCGTGCGTGTCAGTGACAAATCCAGTGTCAACTCAGAGCCAGACCGCTCACAGAAGGTACCTCCATGTTACTTTTAACAAAATGTCTGTGAAGTCACCCAAAATCACGATAATCGATGCGGCATGTCGTCGTAAAGAAAACGTTAATAATACCTCCAACTTTCTCACAGCGCAGACAATAACTATACTCGAGTCCACGAATGTGCTGGTTTTACAAAGTACGTATATTCTGTTACAATACAGTGAAAGAAAATAAAGCTAAGACGTTTATCTAAAACTACGTATGGTAGATTCTCGGATTAAATGACAAAGACTAACAAACATTTCCCACGAATATCGACATTACAATTTACACAGATGTGTCGGTAGTAACATGTCAAACTGAAAAATCATAATCGAAATTGGTTTTACACTGTGCTAGAAAAGAAACATTAAAATACAGTAATCATTACATGTATAATGCATTATCAAAATATCAATAGGTAAACATTGTGTTGTTATGCAAGAGTACAATAGTGATTTCTGCAGTGTGTGTTTCTACGTACTCGAGTAAATGCGCAGAAGTATACAGGCTAAAGGAAAGGAATGGAATCTGAACAATATTTTGCATTTCTCTGCTGTCTGTCAGTCAGTCACAAAAAAAAAGATAAAGCAAATGAAAATGTGTGCACAAAACGTTAACCTATGCACGTGCCAGTTACTTATAATTACCCCAAATGCGAAATTTAAGTGTTATCAAGAAGAGTACTTAATATTTATGAACAACTAAAGTCAACGTGCAGAAAGAAAATAATTAAGAAATTATCTCTTTCCGATGAAGTCGATTAAATGTGGGCGAAAAAAATGATAAATGATATTATTCTGTGAATGAGAAGAAAGTCGATTAGTGGAAGCAAAGTCACAAATTTCATCAAAGCAAGTAAATCGTAATAAGCGTCTTCAAACCTTCAGGTTGTTATTCCCAAAGAAAAAAAGGCATATGAAAGAAAGTGTTTATCTTCCTGTAAATTCATAGTTTTGTCTTACCGCTTTGTAACACCTTATCGCAAACCATTAGAAATTCTAGAATGAGAGTTTCACTCTGCAGCGGAGTGTGCGCTGATATCAAACCTCCTGGCAGAGTAAAACTGTGTGCCAGACCGAGACTCCAACTCGGGACCTTTGCCTTTCGCGGGCAAGTGCTCTACCATCTGAGCTGCCCAAGCACGACTCACGCCCCGTCCTCACAGCTTTACTTCCGCCAGTACCTCGTCTCCTACCTTCCAAACTTCACAGAAGCTCTCCTGCCAAAGGCAAAGGTCCCGAGTTCGAGTCTCGGTCAGGCACACAGTTTTTATCTGCTCGCAAGTTTCATTAGAAATTCTATTCATCAGAGAAACAGACCAAAACATAATGGACAAAACATGCTCCAAAGGTTAAATCATCTCGTAACACCTAACACTCCTAAACATCAGTGTACCACACTTCATATGACAAATCATAAACGTCTGCATAATAATCATGAAAAGTTCGCTACCCTCACTTCCTATTATCTCACCATATCTTTGTTGCAAAAATCCATAAGTCATTGCTACAAATGCTCCATCTATAATTAATCCTTAAGTCTTCACGTACGACACAGTAAAATTCTTACAGTCAATGAAGAAACCCTGGTTATAGCTCAGGATTAGAGTATCCCAGTGGAAGACGAAGAAATTAAATATCTTCTCCGATAGTTGCCAGTTCGTGTCATACCTGTGCAAATATTCATACTCTACCTGTTTTATCAGTACTATCTGGAACCCGTTACTGCATTCTTCTGTACGTTAGCCTGTAAGAGAAAATGCATTATGACGCGCAAAATTCGATGTTAATGTTTCTCATGTTGTTTTTATCTTTTGTGATGCGTCTTTGGGGAAAAAATCGTTGCTGTCTTCTTTTACGTAACCTTTGCTTTTAAAATGATGTATTGTAACGATCGGGGTCAGTTATGTTAGAACACGGAATGGTATATACTCTGTAACAATCATGACACAGTGAAAATAAACATCCGAAATGGCTTGTGCTGTATGAGATAAAAATGTTATTGTCATGTACTCATACATGTCAATGAAACAAAATTTGTAGAAAAAGTTTAACTACTACGTACAAACGGTTGGCGTTATAAGGAAACGAAGTGTAGTATATCGGTATGGTTTTGTCTTCATGAGGAGTACAAAATCAAACAATTACACAGTGATCGGTTTTGTATTGGTGATGTGATGAAGACCTGTCGAAGCTTTCGTTCTGAGTGTTTCAAGATGTCCTACGTTCCGAAGTGGGATTCGTCGATTCCGAAATGGTCCGTTATAAGGCAATGCAAATTTCTGACACCTGTTCTTTGCTTTATTAAGACAATGGGCGTGTTTGAACTAAAACTTACTGTCCAACTTGAAATTTTTTAGTGTGAATTACCTTCTCTTGTAGCGTTTTCCTCTTCTCAGCTGCCTCTTTTGCATTAACTGTTGCAGTGTCTGTGTTAACGATGACGTAGACGCTGTGACTTGGGGAAAGACACAAGTTCTTTTATTTTGTCTGGCTGATTTTTATCCTTCAAAATTAAATGTGGCGAGAGCAAAGTTGTATCAATAGCAGTTGAATTAGTGGTGATCTGAAAAATCTATCCAATGGAGTGTGTTGTTTGGTTCGTCTGTTGCTGCTTCACAACTGTCTTCCTTGGGTCTGACTGACTGCGAAACGTCGAAATTTAATGCTTTATCTGCATTGACTGTGGCAAAATACGTGTCAGTGAAAAATGATGTGCACCATTCTGTATTCTTTGTGTATGAAAATGTTCCCATCTGTTAATTTCCTATTCGTGTACTGAAATGCTCTGCTGAAAGTGTAATCCATCTTCATAGTCCCAAATCGCTTCATGTTCTGTCAAGAAATCCATACCCAGCATAACTTCATTTCTTAGAAGTGGAAGCATCCAAAAATTTGCATAAATTGTCTGGCTGAGAACAATAAATTTCAAGTGTGTGTGTGTGTGTGTGTGTGTGTGTGTGTGTGTGTGTGTGTGTGTGTGTGTGGTTTTTACATCTACTCTTTTTCGTGAAACTGCTCCTGTAACTGTAGTCTTTTGTAATGGGATTGTAGAGCAAGAATTATTCGCATTGTGTTTATTGCCCGCTGCATCACTAATCGATGTAACTGGAGATCCATAGTCAGTCAGTGCGGTGAAATTATGTAAGTCTGTTGGTATGCTTCTAATCGCATGATGCACATTCTTTTGTGGTTGTTCTTTTCCCTGCAATAACGTGTCTCTTATGTGTTCCAACGTGATAATATGTTGTCTTACTGTATTGATACCGTAAAAAGTGTAAACTGATTAACACACGGGGACCACTTTGCTTTTATTAAAGAGATTAATAGTAAAGTTCAGGATTTAATGGTCTGCAAGTAATGCTATTCGTGAAATGGTGCCTGTGCGTTGATAATTTTCGTAACAAAGAGATCCTGAAATGGAAACATCTCACCTCGTAATGTAATTGCTTGGAAACACAGTGCTTGGCTGCTCTCTGCGCTCCAGTTGCAAATTTCTGACTCCAGTTGCTGAGAGCCTAATTGAATGCTCCAGGCAGCGGGCAAACTGTTTTATACACACCACTGAGTGAGACACTGCTTTGAATAAAAGTGACTTGGACCGAGGATGTGGTGAAATACGCCTTTAACAAAATGTTTTTACATTATCAGATATATTAATAGCTGTATGCACTTCATATTACAACATTTATTAATATTGTCAAAGGAAGACACCGATACCAAAATCTTACTCTCACAAACGTCAGTGAAATAATTGACAGACATGAAAAAACCCTCACAGTGAAAATTAAACAACCTCTAATGAAAAATCTCAATTTCCTTGATATGGCTGTCTAATTCAACAATGAAACTAATGTAACTAGCGCGACTGCAGTACCACTAAATAAAAAAAAGTTACCTTCATTCCTCATCATACTCTTTTCTGATATCCTTACACCTCATTTCACTCTGAACCGTTAATCGTATCTCTCTCCTCTGTTTCACAACATTCAAACACAAAGCACTTTACTCAAACGCAGGCGCTCTTAACTTTACGCCTGCACTGCCCAGAGTCCCCTGCTCGGCGTCTCAACTCACAACTACCCCCCTGACGCTGGAACTCCAGCGCCCCTCTCTCTCCCCGGCAGCGACGACAAACACGTGGACACCCTCCAGCGACGCAGCTGCTCCTCCCTTCTTCCGTTTGGTTAGACACTGTTCATATGAGACCCTGCTGCCTCAAATACTGTCTCCTGTTCCTTACCAGCAGGTTAATGAGCGCCACGTCGCTGCCGCCATTTATTGTGATATCGACTGCATTTTTTTATTTTTATTTTTTTGCCAAGGGAAGATGCCCTGCCCTGCTCGAAAGGAGGTTTTTAAATGAAGAGAAATAAGTACTTCCTTCTAGCACTGGGTAAGTAATTACATGTGGTTAACATTTTTTAATATTACTCTGTGCAACGTCATACGCTATTATCTACAGCTTCCTATTTGGAATGTGGTAACAGGGGGTATTCTGCTGTTCTTTATCAGCATTTAACGGACGTCTTTTAGTCTACTCTGCCGATGACTGCATTTTATCTGCAAATGGAAGATGCCCTACTCGAACAATCTTTTTGAGAAGTAGGGAACGTGATTGTAGCCTATAACCGTCTTGGATATGTCTTCCTCCTAGAATTTTCCTGATGATCTTTCTCTCTTATTTTTTTGATGTCTTCAAGTTATTGTTTTCTGTTAGGGGTTAGTGTTTCACTTGCATAGAGGATTGCTGGTTTGATGACAGTATTGTGGTGTCGAATTTTTGCCCCTCTTCACACTGACATTTTGTTGTAGATGTTTTGCGTTAACTATAATCCTTTTTTAATTTTTTGGAGGCGTTATTCTGAGATGTTTTCAATACCTGTCGGTTCGGTGAATTCTCCAGGGTTTTAAAGTATGGGACCCTGTTAAGTTTACTATGTTTTGTTTTCAAGCTTGCAATTTCTGTTTTTAAACAAATAAATTCTGTCTTCTCAAATGAAGTTTGTAAACCTACTTTTTCTGCACATGATTTGAGTATTTCAAGCTGTTTGAGTGCAGTCTGCTCATCCTCTGTTAGTATCGCCAGGTCGTCCGCAAATGCAAGATATGGTATGTAGAGGTTGTTTTTGGCAACGCCCAGTCGGATTGGCTCCCAAAACCCACATTTCTTGAGCTCTTTCCCCCATTCTTCCATGACTTTGTCTAGAACTACGTTGAACAGAATAGGAGAGAATCCATCACCTTGTCTGACACCTGTTTGAATGTCGAAGGATTCTGAGACGACTCTCATACATTTTTATTCGGATTTCGTGCCAATTAGTGTTTGTTTTATGATTTCTCGTGTTTTGGGATATAATCCCCTCTCTTCTAAAATTTGGAATAGTGAGGGCCTGTCTATTGAATCGCATGATTTTTTGAAATCTACAAATGTGCATACTACACCCGTTCTTGTCTGAGAGCTCGCATTTTGAGTATGGTTTTGTGGTTGAAAATTTGTCCAAGCATGATCTGTTCAGTCTGAATTCTGCTTGATATTCTGCTACTTAGGGTTCTATTTGCTGTTGTGTTGTATTCAAGAGACAAACTGATAGAATTTTGTAGGTGACTGGTAATCGAGAGATTCGCCTATAGTTGTTTACATCTGATTTATAACTTTTTTATGTAGTGGGTGAATAGAGCAATCTTCCAGTCATCCAGGATTTTTTCGGTTTGCCATTATTATTATCATTGTTATTACTATTAATTGGAAAACTAGTACAGTTTCATATTGCAGTAAAAGAACTACATAAAAACGGAAATGTGGTAAGAAACGCTCAATGGCTACACTATACTGGGATAGGTGGTGCCTGAACAATGCTGATACCTGATAGTGAAAAACACAACTATTTCAAAAAAGATTGGACCTGCTACAGGAGCGTAACTACGTACAGTCTTGAGGATCGTGGGGTGAATACCCACAGTGAGTACCCCTCTGTCTCCTGCTTGTCCACCCCAATGCCGACAAAATAAAACGTCGCCCACACATTGTTTCTCGTCTCTGTATCACGTTTAGACCAAAAAATTTGTAGATATTCTACACCACTCATGATAAATGTTCCGTTATAGTGTTGGCCAGTCCGCAACTCGTTGTCTAGTCACTAGCGTTGCTGAATGTGGATCACGGGTTCGATTCCCGGCCGGGTTGGGGATTTTCTCTGCCCGAGGACTAGGTGTTTGTGCTGTCCTCATTATTTCGTCCTCATCATCATCATTCGTGACAGCAGCTAGATTGGACTGCGTAAAAAAATGGATTGCGTAAAAATTGGGACTTTGTGCGGGCGCTGATGACCGCGCACTGGAGAGCCCCACAAACCAAACATCATCATCATTGTGTTGGCCAAAACACTTGCTCACGTCTGGACGCCTTTCGTTCTATATATTCAATGAACTGATGTCCGAGATCGGTTTCTGACCTGGGTAATAGAGGTAAATGATTCTGCTATATTAAGGGCACCACACCGTGGTTCAAGTAGAAAAAAAACGATTTTCGGTTTTCATCATAATTCGATAGATCACGGTTTTATTCAAGTACTCTGGAAATTTTTTTCCCCAGCATTTAAAGAGCATTTTCCTACCACGTGTGTTTATGAACCACGCCCACTTCTCTGTCACCCACTTTTATGCATATATATTAGATCTTTATATCCCCTACATTGCACGTTGGGGATTTCTTTTTACTCCCAAGTGTGTTGGCTATCCTTGCAATGCAACGGCCGATATCCTTTTGTTTCGGCAGTTTGTAAAATTGTTTGTAAAACTGTTCACCGGACAGGGTTGGTTAACTAAAACTGAAATAGAAAACTTGCAGGTATACTATGGGCAGGCAATTAGGAGAAACAAAAAAAATCTGGAGGCAATGAAGAGAGATGTTTGGGCCATATTCCTCCATAAGTCCTCTACTGATGATAAGCCATGTCATGGATTGTGTTCATCAGGAGAAAATTTGTGGCGCAAATACAATAGGGCTCAGGCCACTGGAGAATCTTATTCTCACCAGCATTCTCTTCCTGCTGCTGTTATTACAGCAATTAAACATATTTTCAGAGACTTGGCTCACCCTGACCTTCTAACTAAATGTCTGCAGGGGCAGACACAGAACCCAAATGAATGTTTCAGCAGCATAATTTGAAACTGCCTTCCTAAAACTGTATTTGTAGGCATACATACAATGTAACTAGGAGTTCATAATGCTGTTATTACATTCAGTTGTGGTAGTATTGGAAAGTGTTGGGTACTGAAAAAGCTGGGAATTAGTCCTGGTGAAAATATGATCACTGGGCTG
This sequence comes from Schistocerca americana, assembly GCF_021461395.2. Taxonomy (NCBI): domain Eukaryota; kingdom Metazoa; phylum Arthropoda; class Insecta; order Orthoptera; family Acrididae; genus Schistocerca; species Schistocerca americana. Next base: position 94,910,688 of record NC_060129.1, on the reverse strand, counting down.
CCACACTGCGATAAAATGAGGATAGCCGATGCAGGCAGGTCTGCATCTAATATGGCCAAGAAAGCTAGACAGACATCCAGCAAGGTGAAAAAGAAGCTGGAAGACCTGCTAGAGGCCAAAGAAGGGCCATCATGTGCAGCAGGACAGTTTTAATTAACTGACTTTAAAGAAAAAACTTTTGAAATTTGTTACTTACAATTTCCCACAAACTAAAATTTTCAGCACATATGCCGCATCATATCAGAAACTATCAGAGATAAATGAATGAAGTTTTCAGAGACTCTGCATAACATAAAAAGCCGCCTTTGGTACTACATTCATTAATATTCCCTCGTTAGGAAGTTAACAAAAAGATATTTTCTGCAGAAAAAACTTACTTTTTTAAATTTATTAACAAAAATATTATTTCTTAAAAACTATAAAATGGATATAGTAGATTTTAGTACTGTTGACTCTGTTAGCATCATGTAACATATAGTAAAATATTAAGGTCCTGCATGAATTAGTTTTTTCATTAATGGATCAAATACTTGCCTAAATTAACATGGGTTAGATAGGCCGGATGTGGTCCCCTTAACAAATGAAAGATTTCCAAAACAATATATACAATCTAACTTCTGCATCATTTTGGTGCAGTAATGTGTTCACTGTAAATAAGTATTGTTGTAGTTCTATTATATGTTTATTACCTTACATATAAAAACATTTTTTTTAATTTTAAATTCAGTGATTAATGCGATCTTAGTAAATGAGTGTTGTAAAGTGCTCGTTTCATATAGTTTCATTTCTAAGAAAAATAAAAAATAAAATGACAATCATTCCACTTGGGTCCTGTGGAAGGTATACTAGCTTATTTGTTTTAGTTGTAAATATTTGTCATGTGTTACTGCTTTTCTGAGATGTTCTACTACCTAGAGGACCTCCTCACTACGGATCAATTGGAATGAAAGTTAATCTCATCAAATCTAATCTATCGATAGATCGGGTTTTGCTAGGCAGAGCCTGCGTGTCGATAGGTATGGGATGAGGGGTTGGCAAAGCTTATAGGTGACAGTGTAGTGGGGGAGGGTGGGATCGCTTATGGGAAAATTCCAGCAGTTGTTGGTGCTAGAGCTGTGCCCTTTTTGGACTGAAGTCGGCTGGCCTGCTGGGGTGGCCGAGCGGTTCTAGGCGCTTCAGTCTAGAACCGCGCGACTGCTACGGTCGCAGGTTCTAATCCTGCCTCGGGCATGGATGTGTGTGACGTCCTTAGGTTAGTAAGGTTTAAGTAGTTCTAAGTTCTAGGGGACTGATGACCTTAGTAGTTAAGTCCCATAGTGCTCAGAGCCATTTGAACCATTTTTGAAGTCGGCTGATAGGTATCTCAGCTTAAGGGAAGTCTCTCTAATCAAGAATTCACCTTTAGAAAAAGTCAGGTGTCTACATAATGAAGGAATTAGCACATTTCATCAAATGTAAGAAGTAATAGGGTTTAAATTAGTGAAATGCACATAGATGTTGATAGTGCCATTGCTGGAATATCAGAGCATCACTTAAATAATGTGAAAGTTCATAGGCGTCCTTTACCAGTTTACAGATTAGCTGGCTAGTTTTCAAGGAGCTCTTCTCGGAGTGGGGTATGGACATGTACGTGAAAAATGGTATTCTATTTCAGTCTTTTAACACAGCAAAGCACTGCGCCTTTTATGTCTACGAGTGTTCTGCTGAAGCAGTCGAATTTAGTGAAATTTAAGTTTTAATTACAGTTATTGATAGGTCCCCTAACTCTGATTTTAGGACATTTTCGTTCGAGCTAAGAAGAGCTCTTGGTTCACTTTACAGAAAGCACCAAAAATTACAACGTGTACAACTTTGCTTCCGCCGTTTGCCGATAGGTGGCTACAACGGTAAGTAGCGGTCGAAAGAAACAGATAGCAGACGTCAGGCAGTTAGCTTAGAACTCGTTCAGCATAACCTCATTCAAACATTAGTCTATTTGTGCCTGCATCATAAAGTTGTTCTCGATTGAAAATGTCAGTTTACGAGCATAATCATCGTCATTTGCGAGACTCGTTACTGTTTTGTTTCAGTATGAAGAAAACAGCGGCTGAGTCTCATCGACTGGTCTCAAGTACGTCTGGGAGAGACGCTATTAGTGAAAGAAAGTGTCGTGAGTGGTTTCAACGGTTCAAGAAGGGCGATTTTAACGTCGTAGACCGGCATAGTGGTGGAAGAGAGAATGTTTTCGAAGACGCAGAATTGGGAACATTGCTGACTGAAGACTCACGTCAAACTCAAGAAGAATTGGCACAATTAGTGGGAGTGACACAGCAAGCCATTTCAAAACGTCTCAAAGCTATGGACATGATTCAGAAAGATGGAAGTTTGGTCCCTTGTGAGCTGAAACCAAGAGACGTTGAATGACGTTTGTGTGTTTGTGAACAGTTGCTTCAGAGGCAAAAACGGAAGGGATTTCTGCATCGCATTGTGACCGGGGACGAAAAATGGGTTCATTACGATACACCAAAGGCAAAAAATCATGGCATATCCCGGCCATGCTTCCACGTCGACGGCCAAACCGAATACTCACGGCTCCAAGATCATGCCCTGCATTTGGTGGCACCAGCTCGGCGTCGTGTACTGTGAGGTTTTAAAACCAAGTGAAACAATGACAGGTGCTCGATATCGAACGCAATCAATGCGTTTGAGCAGAGCATTAAAAGACAAACGGCCGCAATACAGCGAGAGGCACGATAAGGTGATTTTGCAGCAGGACAACGCTCGACCCCACGTTGCAAAAGAAGTCAGAACGTAGTTGGAAACGTTAAAATGGGAAGTCCTACCCCAGCCGCCGTATTCTCCACACATTGCTCCCTCTGACTATCACCTGTTTAGATCAATGGCGCACGGCCTGGCTGACCAACACTTCCGGTCTCATGAAGAAGTCCAAACTGGATCGGTTCGTGGATCGCTTCAAAAGATGAACAATTTTTTTCGACGTGGGATTCGTACACTGCCCGAAAGATGGGAGAAAGTAGTGGCCAGCGATGGAAAATACTTTGCATGATACATGCGTGACCAATTTGTTTCATGAAAGCCTCAAATATTAGGGAAAAAGACGGCGGAAACAAAAGTTGTACACCTTGCAGTTTACGTGGTGACTTTAATATTAATTTTAAGTGACTGTGCAACTAAAAGAACGCTGAAAGATATCCTAAATTCACATCATCTAATGCACATTATATTCCTTGTGACAAGAGTGCAGGGGAACGGTAGCACAACCAAAGACAACATTCTGGTTCATTCTTCATTGCTAGAGAGGCATTCTGCTTGTGAAAGGGTGAATTGCCTTCAAAACATGACACGCAAATGTTAATGGTAAAAGAAATCTGTGCGTACACAAATGTTAAATATAATTGCAAACTATTTAGAAAAGTTAACCCAGCGCCAACAGACGTTTTTTCGAACCTCATTAAAGAAGAAGAGTGGCAGGACGTTTATACTGCTGGTAACACAGACGACTGACAAATAAACGCTTTCCTTATCACATTTCTCATGGCGTTTGGAAGTCGCTTTCCATTAGAACACTGAAAACAGGATACTAGCACTAACAGGCAATCTTGGTGGCTGACTAGTGGGAATTTATAATGTTAGAAACAGCCACAATCGAGTTTCAATAGTCCGTTACGAACAGAACTGTAAACTGCTTAAAAGTGTTATTAGGGAGGCAAAAAGCGTGATATGCAAATACAGTACCTAATCCTCCGCATAAAATTAAAACCATTTCAGCAATATAGAAGGTGAATTAAAGAAAAATTTAGTTTGTAGGGGGAATCACATTACTCTCACAGAAGATGGGTTTTCGAGACTGCTTTCTGAAACACTCTTCAGTGATACTGACAGAGGGGGGACTGAGTCAATACCTAGATCGCTGCAGACTAAGGGCTCTCGTAGATATGACGTGGTACGTAGCGGAATAATAAAGCACTGTGATGCGTATGTTATACTAGTAATTTTTCCTTTAAAAATGGTCGGTTTCCTGAACGATTTAAGTACTCAGAAGGAAACCACTTTATAAAAATGGAGAAAGGGGTAATGTCGACAATTTTAGACCTTTTCAATGCCATCGATGTATGCTGAAGTTATCGAAAAGACTGTACATATAAGCTTAGTTGATCATTTTAGTTCACAAAATTTGCTGTCAAGCCATCAGCTTCATGTGCTTTAACAATTGAAAATGCTGTATTCTTTTTTCTCTCTGACTGATTCGACGCGCTAAGCAAATATTCGCGAAGAGCAGGGATGTTTTTTGATTTAAATAAGGTATTTGATTGCGTTGGTCACAAAATGGAAAAAAATAGAAATGTCGTGTGGCTAGAGCCTCCTGTCGGGTAGACCGTTCGCCTGGGGCAAGTCTTCCGAGCCACTTCGTCGACTTGCGTGTCGATGGGGATGAAATGACGATGGTAAGGACAAGACAACACCCAGTCCCTGAGCGGAGGAAATCTCCGACCTAGCCGGGAACCGAACCCAGGCCGTTAGGTATGACATTTCGTCGCACTGACCACTCAGCTGCTGGGGGCGGACGGTCACAAAATGTTATTGCAGAAGTTGGGCCATTATGGAATAATATGAATAAAACCCAACTAGTTCACTCATATCTTAAGAACATATTGCGAAAGATGATGTGTCCATAGTAAATAAGAACGGGCGTAATACGGAGTCTGACTGGGAGACTTATGTAAAGCGGTGGTGGAGGGGGGGCGGGGTTGAGAGGTCGGTGCTGGGACCGTTCCCGTTTCTTATATATGTGAATGATATATGTTTATATATGACACGTGATTATGAGATATTTCTGTTTACTGATGACACTAACTTCATAGAGAAGGATGTTGAGTGCAACATAGGCAAAGTGTCAAATGGTGCAGTTCAAGACTTGTAGAAATAAAATGTATGCTAAATTACATTAAAACTCTTTTACAGTTTCCATCACTCAGTTTAAACAAAACCGTCGTTCTGATTTACACAGAAGGGGCAAATGATAAGGGAATCTGAACACTCCAAATTCCTAAGAGATAAGCGGTCAAGGAAAGCCCGTCTTCAAAAACCTGATGTTGCTGTATTTACTATTAGTACAGTATCTGCAGTAAGTGGTAGTCGAACGTGGAAATTAGTGTACTTTGTTAATTTTCATTCATTTATGCCATCTGTTATTACTTTCTCTGGGGTAACTCCACCCGTTCTCAAAGGGTATTTTTGGCTCAGAAATGGGCAGTTCGGGCAAAACGTGGTACACGATCGCGAACCTCTTCTCGACCCCTGGAATTCTGACACCGGCCTCTCTACAGGCATTTCCTTCAGTTCCGTTCGCTGTTAATAACATGAGCCAACTCCCGAGAAGCAGCAGCTTTCCGCTCGGTTAATGCCAGGCAGGAATCCAGTCTGCACTTGGCCCGCACCTCATTTACTACTGTACTCCTGTGCATCCATTTTCGGTAAGCTGCCACGAAGAAAACAGCTCACTCCTTCTAGTGTGTCAGGGAGTTCCTGGATAAAAGAAAGAAAATTAGTGTGTTATATTGTTGATTATGCTAGTTTTTGCTCATCATCGTGTAGATGTTATCTGTTGTCAACGTTTCTGATGTTAATTTCATGTACTGTCTCGTTCCATGACCACGGACATTTCCTCGTAAATTTGGTCCTAATGAACTAGACGTGTAAAATAAAAAAAAAAAATAAATAAACTACTTGCCAGAATGAAATTTTCACTCTGAGCAGAGCGAGCGTTGATGTGAAATTCCTGGCAGATTAAAACTGTGTGCCAGACCGAGAGTCGAACTCGGCACTTCTGCCATTTGCGGGCGAGTAGTCTACCAGCTGAACTACCCAAGTAGGACTCACGCCCCGCCCTCACAGCCTTACCTCCGTCAGTACCTCGTCTCCTACCTTCCAAACTTCACAGAGGCTCTCCTGCGAAACGTGCAATACCGGCACTCCTGGAAGAAAGAAACTTGCGGAGGCGTTGCTTGGCTTCAGCCTGGACCTATGCCGTGTCTCCGCAATATCCTTTCTTTCAGGACTCCCGGTCTTGCATGTTTCGCAGGAGATCCTCTGTGATGTTCGGAAAGGGTTAGACGGGGCAGGAAGTAAGGCTGTTTTCGGCGAAATTGCCCCGGACACCACAGCCCATATACGCCTCCTGTAATTATATGGCGATAATTGTCCTCATACCCTCTTAGAGTAAACAACAGGAACCGCGACGTGACGCAGTTTTCAACAATACAGGAATCTCTTCGACGACCCGTGACGTGTCTTAGCAACAGTCTGAGACGAGTCGAATGGCGAGCATCACGAATGGTTCTGTCCGCGTTCAGCAAAACCTTAGAAAACCGTGAAATGCTGTAGCGGCACGGGCAACGCCAATAGCCGTCTCTGGTAAGTCTTGAACCAGCACTGTTTTCCGCCAATCCTTGGCAGCCAAGACACAGACGTTAAATCGCTGCACAATTCCGCGGACGCATAACATTACTTCTCACATCACGCATGTTGAGTGAATACGGTCTTCGACACAACAGTTATATTCGAGGTAATTTAGTTTTGCGAAACAGGCGTCCGGACTGTTTATTACGGTTCGTCAAAAGCAGTTTGTGTTGGAGAACCGTTAACTTCATAAATCTTGTAATCAGAGTAAGCTGGGAATTACTACAAATTGTACATGGTGCTACGAAGATGCCTATGCGAAGTGCTTGCTGTATTCGCTCGCGTAGACAACGTGACGTGTTCAGTACATCACCGTGCTGCCGTGAAACACACATTTTCCATGGCAATATCGTAAGAAATAACGTATTTTAAACACTTCCTAACTTATTTTAAATGAATTTCTGGCATTAAGTTATATTTTGAAACAAATCTAGTGACCGTTTCTACCTGTCAGCTTTGACCAATGACATCCCGAGTGCAGGACGCCATGAGTTTACGATGTTCGAGTGGCTTGTTATTAAATTTTATCTGTGGTTGTCTCAGTGTCTGACGTAAACTACGCTGTTTATTATAAACATATCCCGATTTACCAGGTTGTGGTTAGTCAAGAACCTAAGTGCACAGCTTAAGTTGCTGCGTGTCAACAAAGTAGCAATCGTATTTATAATCGTATTTATAATCGTATTCTCGTATATATATATATATGGCTATTTTTTCCTAATACGGCATGATTTCCGAAGGCGGGGTTGGACAGGAACTTAAAGAGTGTAGCTGAAATTGCTGCGTGTGAGGCGATCCTCAGTTGCATCTATAATCTTGCTTCTCACAAATATTTGGCCGTTCTTTTTCCGAATGTGCCACGATTGCCGAGGGAGAGGCGTGGCAGCAACTAAAGACGACAGTTACACAGGTCAATTGTAGTTCTGCATCCCTCGGTTCGTTATTTTTCGTGGTTTTTCAAAAGTGTTTGTTGTTTCTTCTAGGATTATTTACTTATTTATTGTCTGATATACGCTATGTTAAGTGTAGTTGTCGATTCCAAAGTTAATAATGTTTTTCGTGCTTCCAGGAGCATAGCAAGCGATACGAAAAAGTTAAACCCTTGACAAAATACACTCCTGGAAATGGAAAAAAGAACACATTGACACCGGTGTGTCAGACCCACCATACTTGCTCCGGACACTGCGAGAGGGCTGTACAAGCAAATGATCACACGCACGGCACAGCGGACACACCAGGAACCGCGGTGTTGGCCGTCGAATGGCGCAAGCTGCGCAGCATTTGTGCACCGCCGCCGTCAGTGTCAGCCAGTTTGCCGTGGCGTACGGAGCTCCACGCAGTCTTTAACACTGGTAGCATGCCGCGACAGCGTGGACGTGAACCGTATGTGCAGTTGACGGACTTTGAGCGAGGGCGTATAGTGGGCATGCGGGAGGCCGGGTGGACGTACCGCCGAATTGCTCAACACGTGGGGCGTGAGGTCTCCACAGTACATCGATGTTGTCGCCAGTGGTCGGCGGAAGGTGCACGTGCCCGTCGACCTGGGACCGGACCGCAGCGACGCACGGATGCACGCCAAGACCGTAGGATCCTACGCAGTGCCGTAGGGGACCGCACCGCCACTTCCCAGCAAATTAGGGACACTGTTGCTCCTGGGGTATCGGCGAGGACCATTCGCAACCGTCTCCATGAAGCTGGGCTACGGTCCCGCACACCGTTAGGCCGTCTTCCGCTCACGCCCCAACATCGTGCAGCCCGCCTCCAGTGGTGTCGCGACAGGCGTGAATGGAGGGACGAATGGAGACGTGTCGTCTTCAGCGATGAGAGTCGCTTCTGCCTTGGTGCCAATGATGGTCGTATGCGTGTTTGGCGCCGTGCAGGTGAGCGCCACAATCAGGACTGCATACGACCGAGGCACACAGGGCCAACACCCGGCATCATGGTGTGGGGAGCGATCTCCTACACTGGCCGTACACCACTGGTGATCGTCGAGGGGACACTGAATAGTGCACGGTACATCCAAACCGTCATCGAACCCATCGTTCTACCATTCCTAGACCGGCAAGGGAACTTGCTGTTCCAACAGGACAATGCACGTCCGCATGTATCCCGTGCCACCCAACGTGCTCTAGAAGGTGTAAGTCAACTACCCTGGCCAGCAAGATCTCCGGATCTGTCCCCCATTGAGCATGTTTGGGACTGGATGAAGCGTCGTCTCACGCGGTCTGCACGTCCAGCACGAACCCTGGTCCAACTGAGGCGCCAGGTGGAAATGGCATGGCAAGCCGTTCCACAGGACTACATCCAGCATCTCTACGATCGTCTCCATGGGAGAATAGCAGCCTGCATTGCTGCGAAAGGTGGATATACACTGTACTAGTGCCGACATTGTGCATGCTCTGTTGCCTGTGTCTATGTGCCTGTGGTTCTGTCAGTGTGATCATGTGATGTATCTGACCCCAGGAATGTGTCAATAAAGTTTCCCCTTCCTGGGACAATGAATTCACGGTGTTCTTATTTCCATTTCCAGGAGTGTAATTAATAAAAATCATGAATAATAATAGAACGTGGAATCAACAAATGGAGTGATACCATACATGGCAATACTCAAAGAATGGACAGTACACAGCTACACCAACAATAGTAGTACCGAAAGCAACACCAAAACAGATGTTGTTGTGGTCTACAGTCCAGAGACTGGTATCGTATAACAAACCACTGCACACTCCTGCTGTGCACTCTTTTAGAATTTTCAAGTTGGTGTCGCTCTAATTATTGACTCCACGCTCCTTTATTACATAATTTTCAGGAGGCGTGAGTCCCTAGTTCTTTTAGGGTTTACCTGTACTCCGTCAATTCTCTGTGGTAAGGATCCCACACCGGGCAACACTATTCTAAAAGACGGCGGACAAGCGTAGTGTAGGCAGTCTCTTTAGTAGATCTGCTACATTTTGTGTCCTGCCAATAAAACGCAGTCTTTGGTTAGCCTTCCCCACAACATTTTGTGTGTATTCTTTCCAATTTAAGTTGTTTGTAATTGTAATTCCTAGGTATTTTGTTGAATTTACAGCCCTTGGATTCGACTGATCTATCGTGTAAGCGAAGTTTAACGGTTTTCCTTTAGCACTCATGTGGATGACGTCACACTTTTCGTTATTCAGGGTCAATTCCCAATTTTCGCACCATACAGTCATTCACCATGATGACTTCGCACGGCGCCGTCAATGTTTCAGGCTGCCCTATATTGCACTTCTTGTTCTTCAACCGTTCACTCTTTCTATTTTGCTTTTTTTTTTTTCACAGTTCAGTACAGCCTCTCCCTGTTTTCAGGCTTGGTCTGTGTGCAGTTTTTGACGGGCTATCCTATTCACTGGGCCATCTTACCACTAAATGTGACGGGGGTGCGATGGGGAGTTAACGTTGTAAGTAGCGACCGTGACTTAGGTATGACGTCATTGGTGGAAGCCGACAGTTGGAAACGGAAGCGAGAATTTATCCTCTGTTTTCGACAGAACGCTTATTTGCCATTTCAGTCATAGCTGTCTAGTTCCTGGAACGAAATGCCTTTCGAAATTGTTTTTCTGTTCAAGGGCACCACACCCTGCCTATCTAACCCATGTTAATTTAGGCAAGTATTTGACCCATTTCTGAAATAAATTGTTTGATGCAAGATGTTAATATTTTTACTGTATGTTACATGATGCTAATAGAGTCAACTGTACTAAAATCTACTTTATCCATTTTATAGTCTTCAAGATATACTTTTTAAATTTATTAACAAAAAATATTAAGTTTTTTCAGCAGAAAATATTTTTTTGTTAACTTTCTAATGGGGAAATATTAATGAATCTAGTACCAGAGGTCGCTTTTTATGTTATGCAGAGTCTCTGAAAATTTCATTCATTTATCTACGACAGTTTCAGATATAAGGGGCATATGTACTGAAAATTTTAGTTTGAGGAAAATTGGCTTTAAAGAAAAAACGTTTTAACTTTGTTACTTACAGCTAGTTAAAACTGTCCTACTGCATATGATGGCCCTTCTTTGGCCTCTAGCAGGTCTTCCAGCTTCTTTTTCACCTCGCTGGATGTCTGTCTAGCTTTCTTGGCCATATTAGATGCAGACCTGTCTGCATCGGGTATCATTTTATCACAGTGTTGCTCCCCAGCGATCATATTTTCACCAGGATTAATTCCCAGCTTTTTCAGTACTCAACACTTTCCAGTATTACCACAACTGAATGAAATAAAAGCATCATGAACTCCTTGTTTCATTGTATGCATGCCTACAAATACAGTTTTAGGAAGGTGGTTCCAAGTTATGCTGTTGAAACATTCATTTGGGTTCTGTGTCTGCCCCTGCAGACATTTCGTTAGAAGGTCAGGATGAGCCAAGTCTCTGAAAATAAGTTTAATTGCTGTAATAACAGCAACAGGAAGAAAATGCTGGTGAGAATAAGATTCTCCAGTTGCCTGAGCCCTATTGTATTTGCGCCACGAATTTTCTCCTGATGGACACAATCCATGACATGGCCTATCATCAGTACAGGACTTACGGAAGAATGTGGTCCAAACATCTCTCTTCATTGCCTGCTCATAGTACACCTGCAAGTTTTCTATAACAACTACTCGCAATCACACTTAACAAAACTAACCGCGTTTTTGAAAGTGTGTTGTTTACAAACAGCAGAAACAAAAGAACACCGACCGTTGCATTCCAAGGATAGCCAACACACTCGGAAGTAAAAAAAAATCCTAACGTGCAATGTAGGGGATATAAAATTCTAAAGTAAATGCAGAAAAGTGGGTGACAGAAAAGTGGGCTTGGCGCATGAACACACGTGGTAGGAAAATGCTCGAAAAAAATTTTTTCATATTATTTAAATGAAACCTAAATCCACCGAAATATGATGAAAACCGAAAATCGACTTTTGTCGTTAACTAAAGTGGGGGTGCTTTATCGCCTTTTTGCTAGTGCAGTTCGCATCGTTAATAATAGTTTTGTGCTCCCACATTTCCTTGGCTTGTTGTCTCCTTTGTAATGAAGTTGTAGCGCTCGCTCAAATTCCAGCTGCTGATAGGTGATTCATTTCGCATTCAGGTCGTACTGTGCGCCATGTGCCAAACGCCATAGTCGTCATTGCTTGTAGTAAAACAAGAGCTGAAATCTGTTAAACCTTTCTTTAAAGTCAGTACCGATATTAGACTGTTTATCTGGTGTTACATTTACACTTACACGATAAATTTTGGCTTCAAAGTGCCATTATCAAATGTTTTAAGTGTTATACAATGCCTAAGATGGCATGCTCTCGTATTTAAAATACACTATTAGACACATTGTCTAAGGGTCGATATTTCTGGTAAAGCCTACTGCTTTGTTTCATCACTGAGTATGCCATCTTGCAAATGAACGACAGTCTAATGGCGGTACTGACTTTAAGGAAATATGTTATGACTGTGGCTCCGCATTACGAAAAATAAATCGGTTAAACATGCTTTGGAATGTCTCCGGTTGGAAACCGTAACATATCAACTATGATGGTATTCAGATTTAAGTTATTTACTCTCCTTTCTCCTGGCCTGTGTCCTATATCTTCACAGGGTCGGTATATTAATCTGTTAGTGGTATAAGGTGGCAGGATTAATTACCTCTGTCAACTTATATGTCGTACAACGAATTTTATGCTGTGTTGCGATGATTGTCATTAGTTAATTTTCCTCAAAACTGCCGGAACGAAGTGCTCACGACAAGTCAAACCGCTTCATGCAAAATATGTGTTTTCGCTAACTCATGCCCCGATCCCCAGAACTCCTGAAGATAGACGCTGACTGTGGATATTGTATCACAGACACAGTCCTTTTGACTAAACCCGCCCAAAGGTGTAAACAACCATGCCTATTAGACGTCGGGGGGCCGACAGCCGATCAGTTCCAGACATTCCATCAAGAAGAAGGTACACGGCTCGTGTTGTCTGTAGTTCAACCGTGCCTAGACGGTCAATACCGCGGTTCGATCGCGTTCGCATTGTTACTTTGTGCCAGGAAGCGCTCCCAACAAGGGAATGTCCAGGCGTCTCGGAATGAACCAAAGCCTTTCGCTCCCTATATTTTAATCCTGCCACCTTCAGAATTTGAAAGAGAGTATTCCAGTCGACATTGTCAAAAGCTTTCTCTAAGTCTACAAATGCTAGAAACGTAGTCTTGCCTTTCCTTAATCTATTCTCTAATGTAAGTAGTAGGGTCAGTATTGCCTCACGTGTTCCAACATTTCTACGGAATGCAAACTGATCTTCTCCGAGGTCGGCTTCTTCCAGCTTTTCCATTCGTCTGTAAAGAATTCGTGTTAGTATTTTGCAGCCGTGGCTTATTAAACTGATAGTTCGGTAATTTTCACATCTGTCAACACCTGCTTTCTTTGGGACTGGAATTATTATATTCTTCTTGAAGGCTGAGGGTATTTCGCTTGTCTCATACATCTGGAAAATGATGTATGTTCCAATTTCTTGCCAGTCGCATGGGAGTGGCGATAGCTGCGCCACTACGAGACAACAAATCAGGTTTGCTCTAAATACGCGCTGTAACGGTCGTGAGCGTTAGTTACCTTTGAGACTGGACGTGACGAGCTGATGTTAGTCGAGAGTGCCTTTAAGGCGAGAACGACGCCATTATCAACTGCTGATGTCTGTCCAGGAGACCCTCCACACTCTTGTCCATTGCTGCCACTGTGTGGTCTCTGCGTGGACCCTGGGTCGTGTCGGCATCCCTTGAAACGGACCTGTAGACGCGCCCGCCAAACGGGCTGTCGGTGCACCGGCCTCGGAGGTCGGCCTGTCGGAGAGTGACCTCGGGTCAGTTTTGCGGCTGAAGGTACTTCGCAGCTGGGGTGAAGAATGGCGCGCCCTTCCTTCACCCGACAAACTTCAGGCCATCGAGGAGGCTACCGGTGCGTGGCGCTTCTCCTCGCGGGTCTCTAGTGAGGACTCTGTTGTCCTCTGCCGGCTGTGCATGGGCCACACCAGGATGACGCACAGCTGTTTACTGAACCGCGAGGACCCACCTTTATGTCTCTGCGGGTCAGCTTCGGCGGTGGTCCACATCTTGTCGGACTGCCCGCTTTTAACTCCACTCGGGCTGACGTTTGCGCTGCCCAGTGCGCTTCCTGCACTTTTATCGGATGATGTTGCAATGGGAGATTTAGTTTTGAGTTTTATTCGTGCAGGGGGTTTTTATCGCTCGATCTAAGCGTTTGTCCATTTTTTTATGTCGAGTCTGGCCTTTGGCCTACGGTTTTAGACTGGGTTTTTTAGTGCGTTACTTGGTGGTTGGCTTTTCCTTTCCGTCCAATTTTACACTCGGTGTGATTTTACAGTACTGGCTATTAGAATTGCTACGCCAAGAAGAAATGCAGATTATAAACAGGTATTTATTGGACAAATATATTACAGTACAACTGACATGTGATTACATTTTCACGCAATTTGGTTGCATAGATCCTGTGAAACCAGTACCCAGAGCAACCACCTCCGGCCGTAATAAGCGGCCCTGGTATGCCTGGGCATTACGTCAAACAGAGCTTGGATGGCGTGTACAGGTACAGCTACCCATGCAGCTACGACACGATACCACAGTTCATCGAGAGTAGTGGCTGGAGTATTGTGACGAGCCAGTTGCTCGGCCACCATTCACCAGATGTTTTCAGTTGGTGAGAGATCTGGAGAATGTGCTGGCCAGGGCAGCAGTCGAACATTTTCTGTATCCAAAAAGGCCCGTACAGGACCTGCAACATGCGGTCGTGCATCATCCTGCTGAGAAGTAGGGTTTCGCAGGGATCGAATGAAGGGTAGAGCCACGGGTCGTAACACGTCTGAAATGTAAAGTCTACTGTTCAAAGTGCCGTCAATGACTGAGACGTGTAACCAATGGCAGCCCATACCATTACGGCAGGTGATACGCCAGTATGGCGATGACGAATACACGCTTCCAATGTGCGTTCACCGCGATGACGCCAAACACGATCTGACCATGCTGTAAACAGAACCTGGATTCATCCGAAAAAATGACGTTTTGCCATTCGTGCACCTAAGTTCGTCATCGAGAACACCAACACTGTGATGCAGTGTCAAGGATAACCGCAGCCACGGTCTCCGAGCTGATAGTCCGGGCTGCTGCAAACGTCGTCGAACTGTACGTGCAGATGGTTGTTGTCTTGAAAACGTCCCCATCTGTTGACTTAGGAGTCGAGGCGTGGCTGCACGATCCGTTACAGCCATGCGGATAAGATGCCTGTCATCTCGACTGCTAGTGATACGAGGCCGTCGGGATCCTGCACGGCGTTCCGTATTACCATCCTGAACCCACCGATTCCATATTGTGCCAACAGTCATTGGATCTCTACCAACGCGAGCAGCAATGTCGCGATACGATAAACCGCAATAGCGATAGGCTACAGTCCGACCTTTATGAAAGTCCTCCTTACATGAGGCACAACAACGTTTCACCAGGCAACGCCGGTCAACTGCTGTTTGTGTGTGAGAAATCGGTTGGAAACTTTTCTGATGTCAGCACGTTGTAGGTGTCGCCACCGGCGCCAACCTTGTGTGAATGCTCTGAAAAGCTAATCATCTGCATATCACAGCATCGTCTTCCTGTCGGTTAAATTTCGCGTCTGTAGCACGTCTTCTTCGTGGTGTAGCAATTTTAATGGCCAGTAGTGTAATTCCTTTTTTCTGGTCTCTGTCTGTGTCTTTCTTGTCCTGTGTCGTCTCTTTTCATCTCCAATGTTTTTCTTATTATTTGTGGGTGTTTCAAGTTCAGTTTGGCAAGCCGTAGGTGAGTAACCAGTATCTGTCATGTGCCTATCATTCCGCCTGAAGGAACGCTCGTCATTATCTTAATACTACTCCGATGAAGAGAAGGAATAAAATCCTTTGGTAAGTTTCCATTCCAGTAGCTCAGTGTTAAAAATACGATGGGTTACTGGAATTCCACCAAAATTCCTACAGAATTGGCAATTTATTTTTGTGTTAATTGTAAACCTTTTCTTATTCGAAGAAGCATCACTGTTTGTGAGTAACGGCCACATTTCTCTTGGTGGCTGGTTTAATTGTACGTCCTTTGTCACAGTGTAATTTGCCAAACTCATCTCACAGCAGCTATTGCGACATAATTCCGAAACGGAGTGCCTCATTAAACAAGTAATTGGCAATCACAACCCAACAATAGCTTACGAGAAACCTCATAGTGTCGGTTTGCAGTAACATACAAGAAGAAATGTCATGTTTTTTTAATACCAGGAAGCTCTTGTTTCGCTAGCTGTCAATAACTCTTAAAAAATTACAGTCACTGTAGCGAAATAAATAGAAAGGGAAGTATAAGTACTGATATATCGCCATAGATAAGAAAGTTCCGTGTGCTTAAGAGTTGGCAAAACACTCTCCTCCTTGTGCGCTATCATTCGCCAAACTTTGGTTTCGATGTCTCGAGCTGTTTAGGAGATATGAGAGATGTTGCGAGTATTTCATTCTCGCGGGCGTGAGATCAGAAGTGAGCGCGCTACATGGGATCCATTTTCTCGAGATCGGAGGCAGATAGAGTCCTCCTCCGAAGTCTAAACAAAAATTCAACATGTTAGCTAAATTTCATACGCAGCAACATATGGTGTAATACGTACCAAACGCAAAATCACAACGACCCCTAATTTTCGTTGCAAACTTTTTGAGTTTTGCGTAGTGTCTTACTAAAACGTGTACATCACAAATGGTTCAAATGGCTCTGAGCACTATGGGACTTAACATCTGTGGTCATCAGTCCCCTAGAACTTAGAACTACTTAAACCTAACTAACCTAAGGACATCATACACATCCATGCCCGAGGCGGGATTCGAACCTGCGACCGTAGCGGTCACGCGGTTCCCAACTGAAGCGCCTAGAACCGCACGGCCACACCGGCCGGCCGTGTACATCACAATAAGAATGGTCATTAGCGAGATGATGGGCACTTCGACACGAAGCTGATACATAACGATACAAGTAAGGCAAAAATCAAATATTTTCAGTGAATAGTTTCTGTAAAATCGTTTGAGGAAAATACCAGGTTGCGCGCGCTTCGGTTCTGTCAGCGCAGAGCGTCGCCAGCCGGCGCGTGCGAAGTACGGTGTACGCGTCGCAGTATGCGCTGCACCCGCGCGACTCGTGCGTGTCGCGCTGTAGTGCCGTGTCACGTGACACGCGCTGTAGGCCTCTCACTTTGCCTAACGCTGCCACTCACGGCGCATTTATTGCTGCGCCGTCACGTATGCGACTTAAGTAGTCGACTCCCATCGGGCATGCATTGCTCTACTGTAACAATACATTCTGTGCAACCGCTATCTACATGTCTGAGGAGACTGTGCAACCCTGATTCGTGCCCAAGTAATGATGAATTAACGTAGAGTACAAAAACAAAAAGATACAGGAAACAGGGTGACAGCCTTCAAAAATTCCTCAACTTTGGAATCGGACGTGAATGTGTGTGTTTAGAAGCCACATATGATTGTAACTACGGTGTTCAAAATGTATAACGGAACATGGCTGAAAGGGTTCGTGTACTCATGACAAACGACTGTGGCTGTTCTTATAGCGTTCTGCTCATGTGTTCGAACAATACGTTTTTGTTTCTTTCTTTATTTCTTTTCTTGGTACTGTCACTACTACATTTCACAACACTTCTGCAGAAATAGCAACGGTTCAACTACGGAAAGAGAAACGTAAAGATATAGTGCATTAAGTATTCGGTAGATGGCATGCCAGTATGATCACCATTGAAAGGGCACTATTCCAGGAGTAAAGCCCTTTCATAAATGATGCTCTTCTCATACAAAAAAAAAAAAATATATATATATATATATATATATATATATATATATATATATATATATATATGTGTGTAGGATCCGTTACCGCTCTTAACTCATTTTGTCAAAATTTGGACTAAGGCCCTTTCAAAAATGATTGTATCAATCAACTGTAGCCTCTTAGAGTAAACAAGACAAATGAAGACGTGACGCAGTTGTCGACAATACACGGCTCTCGTCATCGGCCCACGCCGTATCCCAGCAACGGTTTGAGTCGAAAGGGGAGCAAGGCGGCTGTTGCTTTCCCCGTTGCCAGCAGAGTCTGCAGAAAGAGAGAAATGCGGCAACAGCACGGAGCAGCGGCAGCGGTCTGTGCCTGAGTCGCCGACCAGCGTCTGATGTCTGCCAAAGCACGGCCACCGAAATGACTGCACCTTCCTGCGCATGCGTAACATTAATTCTACACTCGTGCATGTTTCATAAATATGGAGATCTTAGACACAGCACTTATATATTAAGAATAATATAATTTTACAAATCAGTCGAGCGGATTATTCGTACGAATCTATCTAAGGCAGTCTCTGTAGGAGAAAGATTAATTTTATGTATCTTTTAATTACAGGAAGATCGGGCGTCTGCAGATTATAAATATTCTTACAAAGCTACCATGCCAAGTGCTTTCTTCATTCGATCTTTTGGATAATGTTCGACAACGTTAGCACATCGCCATGGTTTCTTGAAACACGCGTCCTCCATGGACCTATCGTAAGGCATAATTTATTTTTACAAGATTTTCCACCAGCCTAGATACGAATTTCAGGCATTAAGTACTACTTTGGTTCAATTCTAGTGTCCTATCCCACCCGTCAGCGTTGACTAGCGACGTCGTGTGTGACATCACCGGTCTTCGATGCGAAAGATGAAAGTGTCCCGTCATTAAATGTTATCTGTGGTTCTCTCAGTGGCTGAAGTAAACTGTGCCGATTATTGTAGATATGTCGCGATTTCCGAGAGTATGGTTAGGCAGCACCGCAACCTAAGCGCGCAGCTTAAACTGATGCCAGTGAATCAAGCAGCAATCGTATTTTTAATCTTCGTTCTCATAAAATATTTAGCTACTTCTTTCCCAATAAGATATGATTTCCGAATGTGTGGTCGGGCAGGAATCGAAAGAACAGCATAATTGGTGCGAATGGAACGGTTAGCACGCATATTTATAATCTTAATTCCCACGAATATTTGGCGGTATTTTTCCGCAAACTGCACGATTTATGAGGGTGAGGTTAGGCAGGAGACTAAGAGGACAGATAGGCCTATACAGGTAAATTGTAGTTCTCTACTGCACGGTGCGTTATTTTCCCTGACATTTCATTAAGTATCTACTGTTCTTACATTTTAGGTTTTTTTTTTTTGTTCTTGTCTTTGTACTTGAGTTGTCTAGATCCAGTGCAGTTATGGATTCCAGAATTTCTTACTTGTCGGAGTACTACAGAATGCGACAGTAGCAACAGAAATACAGTGACACAGAACAGCACTAACCAATTGCAAAAACGCTGAAAATAATGAAACTTGGACTCGATATGTTGAACTGAAGTATGTAGCTCAATTCTCGTGACCGGTTCGAACATTTGTCACTTTTTGTGAATTTTCCTTACCTCTGCAGTGCTTCTTTTTGGAATTCTGTGTTTATTTCTCCTTATTTCCTGCTTATGACCTCTTTAAGTTTTCTATTTTCTTTATAATTGAATTTGATCAACTATAGATAGCTTAGAACCTAAGACAATGGTACGTCGTTTCTCTTCTTCCCAGAATCTCTTTACGCATTGGCTGGCGGCCTGGCTCTGTTCATTTGACATCAGCCTCCTAGGTTGTGAGTTTTGTTGTCGGACAAGATATTTTGCACTACTGACTGACCTGTAGCCTGAAATTTTCCCTGTCTTGTCTGGTGTCTTCTGTGACGTCCGGTTTTGTCACATACTTTCTTGGCTGTTCCAGCCACCTCGTGATGTTTTTTAATTTGGAAATACGAGATTAAAATTTTTCTCCAATAGCCTGTAGTCATTCGTACAATGACCGTAAAACGTTCATCTCCTCTTTCTTACTGTGTCTGCGACTGTTCCTGTATTTCCCTATAGCTCTTCATTTCTCCATTTCGTCAAGCTATTAGTTTAGTTCTTTTCTGGCCCTGAACTCTTTCTGCATTTCCAGTTCTTCTCCTTCACCTCTTGTACTCAGTGTTAGGCATTTAGATCTGCATGGTGCATCCGGTGTAGTTACTGTTGCGTGGTAAATTTTTGCCTGGAATGATACTGATTTTTTATTATATCGGTTTTGCGTGAGTTTGTTTGCTAATTCAATTTTCCTCGAACTTTCTTTACTTGTGATGTTGTCTAACCATTTGATTGTATCCATGCTCCCACATAAGCTTATCAACTCTTTTGACGTTTCCATTTTGTGTTTGTATATATTTTTCTCTATTGTGTATATATTCAACGTATTCCGTTCTCGCTTCCGACATTTGTAATCAGGTTGTAGTTGCAATTTTGTACAGTTTTGTCCTTAGAAATCATAGAAATATTGTCAGAAAAAACAAGATATTTCAAGTCAAAGCATGCTTTTTCTTGTTCTAGATGGATTCCTTCGACGTTTTCCTCTTGTAGTTCTCCGTCCCTCCCTGTCATGTCCTTGTCTGAGGTCAAACTGAAGAGAATCGGTGAGAGCCCATCGCGCTGCCCAACCCTGTGTTAGTTGTGAAGGTTTCAAAAACTTCCCCCACGAATTCAACTTTTGAACTTGCGTCTGTAAGTGCCTGTTTGACTAATTGTCCTCTGTTAAGGACACTGTCTGACCGTTTACAGAACCGTAGGCTTTTTTTGAAATCAGTGAATATAACGACTGTGTTGTGGTTCTACATTGTTCTGATCCTGATGATTCTTTTCAATTTAGAAATTTCCTCTGGGCAAAAACTATTTTTCCTCAATCCCGCTTGGTACATCCCAGTTGTGCTTTCTGATTGGTCTTCTGCCTTACCCAATAGAGGTTCTACAATGAAGTTGCATACATGTGTGTCCCCGTACTGTCTCCCTTCTTACGTGGCGGATGGATTGTGGCTTGCTTCGAGGCGCCCGGTATTCCTCCTTTCTCCCAGCAACATTTCATAACCCTGTAAAAGGTTTCAGCTGCCCGCTCCCTCCTAGTTTTCACATCTCAGCCAATATCCCGTCTTCTTCTGCCGCGCTGTTGTTTTTCGGCTGGCCACCGTATTGTTGAGTCTAATGCAGTTCTATGGCTCTCAAGGCGGAATTTCCTTTATAGGCAGTCTGAAAGATTGTCTTTGTGTTGGTTCCTCGCAGTTTATAAGGTTGTTGAAGCATTTTGCTAGTAATACAGAGTTGTGTTTGTTGTTGGTAGTCATTTTGCCTTTTGAATCTTTGAAGTACAACTGCTTGTACCCTGTTATTTCTGATTTGAAAACTTTTTAGAATTCCCTTGCGTTGTTCTGTCTGAAGTCTGTATCTATCCGTTCCCCATATGTTCCTAATTATGTCATTTTGCCATTGTTGTGTTTGATTTTCAATTGTCCCTACTAGAAACACCCACTTTCCCATAATGAGCACCAAAACATATACTGAGATCAGTGAACACAGGATTGTCGTAGCGAAACTGAGTGTTGAAACTCCCTGACGAAAGATTCGTAACCCAAAGACTGGAAACTTGCACACGTCACACCATGACTTAAGAAACGCAGTAGGAGTAATCCATCAGTTTACAGGGCCATATTACCAACGTCTATTTGCAGCAGGATTTTGGAACATATATTGTGTTCGAACATTATGAATTATCTCGGAAAGAGCGGTCTATTAACACACAGTCAACACAACTAGCTTTTATTCACACGAAGTATTGAATGGTATTGACAAGGGATTTCCGATTGATTTCGTCTTTCTAGAGTTCCAGAAGACATTTGACACTGTACCTCACAAGCGGCTTGTAGTCAAATTGCGTGGTTATGGAATATCGTCACAGGCTGGACTGTGACTTGATTCGTGATTTCCTGTCACAGAGTTCACAATTCGTATTAATTGGCAATTGATCCTAAATAATGAAAAGTGTGAGGTCATCCACATGAGTGCTAAACGGAATCGGTTAGACTTCGGTTAGACGAAAAATCAGTCAAATCTAAAGGCCGGAAATTGAACTAAATACCTAGGAACCACCGCTACGAAGAACATAAATTGGAAAGAACGCATAGGAAATATTGTGGGGGAGGACAACCAAAGACTGCATTTTATTGGCGGAAGATGCAACAGATCTACTAGAGAGACTGCCTACACTACGGTTGTCCGTCCTCTTCTAGAATACTGCTGTGCAGTGTGGGATCATTACCAGGTAGAATTAACGGACTTCATCGAGAATGTTCAGGGAAAAGCAGCACATTTTGTATTGTCGAGAAATAGGGAAGGCAGTGTCACTGACGTGATACAGAATTTGAGGCGGCCATATTTAAAACAAAGGCATGTTTCGTTGCGGCAGAACCTTACCACGAAATTTCGATTACTAACTTTCTCCTCCGAATGCGAAAGTATATTTTTTTTCGCCGACATCCACAGGGAGAAACGATCATCATCATAAAATAAGGAAATCAGGTCCCGCTCAGAAAGATACGTCTGTTCGTTTCTTCCGCATTCTGTTTCATACTGGAATATTAGAGGATTATTGTGAAAAATGGTTCGATGAACACTTTGCCAAGCACGTAAGTGCGATTTGCAAACTGTCCATGTAGATGTAAATTACGAGTTTACTACGAGTGATGTTGTAGTGGACTTTAAAGGACAGGCATGGTTCTTTCACTTGCACACGTGAACTGTGATAATTTGTTTCATGCATGCATGTTTTGTATGTTGTTAGTTTCTTTTTTGTTCGTTCGATTTATTTGCAATATAGCTTATAGCTATGTAATTAATCGCATGAGCTGCAATCGAATTTTATTCCATGTATGTATATTATCTGTCTTTTTTGTGATACATTCTTTGGTTTAGGATTGAACCTCATTGCCTTTAGATGTCGCCTCTAAGTAGCATCTGTGAGTCAGATATGGCGTCTATCAAAGCCATAGAGTAGAAAAATCTCTGGTGTGAGCATTGCGTGATGAGCATGTTGTCAACATTAAGCTGAAATTGTCGCATGATCTCGGGATGCCGTCAAGTCTCTTCGTGTGGAAACATCCCACAACGCATTTCAAGTGGCGGCATTCAGACAAGTCGTCAACAGACCGTCACGTCACGTCACGTCACGTCACGTCACGGCAGGTCACGGTTTCGAGGGAATGAAGTGTCGACGGTATTATCGTCTGCTATCAGCGTAAGTTAACTCGTTGTATAGTAGTGGATATTGTGCTTTTGTAACTTTTTACTCTTCATTTTCTTATTGTGCTTTGATTTCGTGGCAAATTGTAAATGTTCGATGCCGACTTGGAGGTTTCTTGCACTGGATGTTCTCACACGAGCAATGTGAGATATCTGAAAGCGAAAAATTATCTAGGTTTGGCAACAACAGAAGAGACGCGCACTCACCCATAACATAGAAATGTCGATGTTTTGAGGTGTTGATCAGTCTTGTTTGCTGAAGTGCTGAGACGTGAAACAAGAACACAAGTTATGAGGTTTGCTTTGGCCATTCATAACCTTAGTTCCTCAACTGAAATACTGTACTCTCACACAGAGTAAGCGAATTGACGTTACATGACGTGACAGACAGTGTGAATACACGCTGACGTGACGGTGCTGTGACGTGATGTCTGCTCATTTTGCTCGTCAAAGCTGACAGAACAATTTATTGCAGGTATCAAATGCAAGTTGTTATGGTGTCTGCAAAACGCCTGTCCCTAATACACAGCACATACGATTGGAATCTATCTGAACTAACGATTTGGCGACATTCCATGTTCACGGGTAAATCATAGGTACATAAAATCATACATCTTTGGAAGAACTATGTTATCTGTGAATGCATTTTTTGTAAGTACATGTCTGGAAGGGCAGTGTTATCTGTGACAAGAAGGTGTAAACAGTATGTCTGTAGCGCAAAAATATGACATCATGCCGAAAGAAATACCCACATCTTTACTGGTTTAAATGAGAAAAATGTCCATGTGTCATACATACCACGGTACAGAAAATTGCGAAAGTTTGCCATTAAAATACTTTGCGTCGTAACCAATATGTGGCAGATTACCACAGTGTCAAGCGTATGGCCTGAATGCCAAAGTTGACAGCGACATGAGTCAACATACCGGCCGCTCAAATTCGCGCAGTGTGTATAATTCAGTTCTAGGGAGATGAGGAGCCAAGGTAACGTGGCAGTAGTGCACTGGTGTTAAAGACGCAAATTACATTGGCATAAGGATGATAAGGACGCCTGATTTAATGATACATAAACAGAAAAAAAACAATGAACTAATTCTAGTGCCCGATTTCACCCTCCACTTTGACCATAGAGTGAGGATTCACATGCACAGAATTTATTTTCTGTTGTCGACACACATTGCCACAATTTTCATGTATTCTTGGGGTGACATAGGTTTGTCCGTAAAACGTCCTATAAATTAACTACTGCACTGATGTTCATTCTGTGGCTCGATTGTTTAATGAATAGAAAACATATTTGCTATCTTTCTGTCATAGATTTAGACGAATTTGCACTTTCTGCACGCTGAGACATCCGTTTCAATAAATCTTGACGATGACTTTACTTATACTATTTGATCAAAAGTATCCAGACATCTGGCTGAAAATGAGTTCGTGGCGCCCTGGAATTCAATATGTTGTTGGATTTCTTATTATCCACAACTCCTAATGGATTACACGGTTTCTCTTTAAATTACTTTAATTACCACATGGGTTCGTAGTAACCTTAAAAATTAATTGGAAATGGTCTTGGGAAACAGTTTAAAAAAACAGTAGGTCAGTTGTGGATAATTCGCGCTAAGCTTGGCAGCACGTACTCAGTCCTGTTCCGCGCTAAACTCCAGCCGTGACAGAGATCTCGTTCAGACGCCGACTTCAGCTCTCCAGGCTGGAGTGAGAGCGGCACTGTTGCAGGGACGTCGCTGATGAGGAAAATGGAAGAGCAAGAGGGGTCGATCTCAGAATCCCAAAGTGGGAGGAGGGAAGATTACAGAGAAAGGAAACAGAAATAAACACGGAAACACTATCTGATACGTTTCTGGCGATTGGCAACCCAGTGTTGGACCCCATTAATTGAAAAGGGCAGAAATAACTCTTGGCCCGACCCGATTCTGCCGAAAGCCCGCAGAAATTGACAGGTATGTGGTGTTAACGTCGTACAAAAACAGTACATTGCCTCCTGTGGGGTAAACGTTCGTCACAACTAGTATTGCTGTGTTTGGGACAGAATTGTACATTTCGATTTGCAGCTTCAGAGTGAATAATGTAACAGTTTCTGAAACAGCCTGCTGGACACCCAGAACTTGCCGCCGACCAGAGCGAAAACTTTCTGAGCCGAATTACCTCTCTAAGTGTGCGTCATCATGGTTTGGTGCAACTTACAGAATCGCGACCTTCGGTCGTATGAATAAAGCGGAGAATGTACTTTATACTAGAAATTGTGGAGAACATTCCCAGTTTCGCACGAATAAAGCGAGTCGGAAAATATAATTCACCCGGAAATTTCTCAGCTTGAGTAAATGAGTGGAAGAAGCCGCTAAAAACAAAGAACATGCTCCTATTTCGTGTGAATAAAACTAGAGGAGCGAATCACAAACCGAGAACATTCTCCGTTTCTTGAAGTGTGCTCTGTAGCATACATCGAACTGATGAAGTTTTGATGACTTTAGGTTTTGCACACTTTTTGGTATTAAAGGCAGAGTTTATATTGCTCGGAAGGCAAGAAGGTATACGTACCCGAAGAAATACAGAAGAGAGGAACCGTTGAAACTTCTACGAGCCTTACAAGGAAAACATTATTTGCATGGCGAATTTCCTTCCAAAAAATCAAGAAAGAAGAGATGAGCGACCTTTCAAAAGAAGTGAAAATTAAAGTGTTTTTGTTGCTATTTAGTAGACTCAAGTTTTCACACTGATGTACGAGAAGACTTTGGTATACACACAACACCTGTGCCGCTGACGTTTCCGGATATTCATGTCTTCTCACACCGTAAATCTTACACTTCGTTAAGTTCGAAATATAGACGAATCAGAAAAATTAACAGCTGGTTGATTACAAAGCTAGCGATCGGTTTCTCGTAACGAACCCCGCGGGCGATCACTTGCGTCCTTGACACGCGAGCACACCATTCTGCGTCGTATTTGAACAAAATTCTCTCTTCTTAGAAAACTCGGCCATAGTTCCGGTTTGGAGTCGATGAAATATGATGTAATTTTAAGATTTCATTCACATAATGTGTTCACCTAACTTCAGTAACAGAAAAGGTTCGTACGAGTCGTATATTCAACACGATCGCAAAAAATGCGTTTTTCCAAATTGTCTTTAATCGTCTTAACTATTTGTTGCCGCACATAAAAGTGAAATCTATAAACGTAGTGCAACTCTTTCAGAACGCACTGATCCCAGTTTCATCTTTGTACACTGAACAGTTTGCCTGTTTGAGCGAGCTGAATGAAGTCTGACGTTACGCGTGCGTTCTGTGCGTGACACGGCATACGACACACACAGAGAACCTTCTCAGGGAGGTGGGGAGGCAGTGGGGAGGAAACTCTCTCGCCACAGAATACGCTTCCGATTTTTCATTCATGCGAAACTGAAAACTTTCTGAGAGAATATTCTTTTGCTCTGATAATCTTCTCCGGAGAAAGATGTCTCCGTTAAGTATTCAGTTTCCCCTGAAAGTATTCCAGCGCTTGCTCTGAACAAGCTACATCCCCTGAATATGTGCAAAAGTAGCGCACTGAACTTCCATAAAAACACCGAGTTGTTTTAAAAGCTTCACGGTTTTAAGGCCATTGCCATTCAGCTGCACCCGCAGTACAACTGATCGAGGAGAAAGTGTGTCTCTGACTCTAAATTAAGTGGTTTATAGGTCGCTGCTCTGCTTCACTTGGGCAAGAATCTTTTCTCTAGCATTATAGAAGCACTAAATATTTTGAGTACTATTCCACGGAAACGGTGGCTATGGAACGATCCATCAATACTCTACGAACAGCAAAGACTTGGCTTACAACCGAATCGAGACAGACGAGGGAGACTGGCTGCGTTGTTCCTGCTGAGCGAACACCGAATCTGCGTGAAAGAATACGGCGAGATTTAAAAAAAAGGAAGTATCAGAAAAATCTGAGTCCAATCCAAGAAAAATTATTGTATTCTTTCGGGAGTGCATTCTTATGTTTAAAATGTTTATTGAAAGCAGTTTGTCACCCGTTTTCTGTTTTCTCTATCAAGAAATGATGCCTGTTTTGCCTACTCCCAATTCTTTGCGAATAGCATGACCTGGCCCCTCCCACCACAATTGCACTAGTTTATGCCGTGGGTACGCCCTTCGATTTCGCATTCGTGGGGAGAAATCGTGAGGATAAGGAGTCGTATACATAAAAAGACATCTTTCTCCGGAGAAGATTATCAGAGCAAAAGAATATTCTTTCGGGAGTGCATTCTTATGTTTAAAATGTTTATTGAAAGCAGTTTGTCACCCGTTTTCTGTTTTCTCTATCAAGAAATGATGCCTGTTTTGCCTACTCCCAATACTTTGCGAATAGCATGACCTGGCCCCTCCCACCACAATTGCTCTAGTTTATGCCGTGGGTACGCCCTTCGATTTCGCATTCATTTTCCGTCAAACATTTTCTTTCGAATCTTTACTTACAAGCGAGAGGTCAAAATTTAATTTCTACCTCCGCTCCCCCTGCAGGAGCAGCCTGTGCTTCTACAAGTAATTCCACACTCATCGTGTCTCGTCCACTTAGGTCTGCACTCAGATGGTCGAGAACCCATGCCGTGTGTTCACCCACCGACTTACATTGCAGGACATCCACAACGGGTACCACAACTCTATTAGAGACCACGCTACAGCAATTCTGCGAAGAGAAGATAAACTACACCAACGTTGTCTTTAACATGTGGATAACTCAATACCACTTTCTGTTACTTGGTAAGTAATTACATGACAAATTTTTTACAAATTAAATGCCACTATCTCACACACTCATTACAGATTCATACAGGTCATGCAGTAATACGCTTATCTCCTGGTCTTCATCAGCAGCATAACGAGTACCACCTGCCTGCCACCATTAACTCTGCAGTCGACTGCATTTTATCTGAAAACAGAACATGCTCGGCTCGAAAGCTGGCTTTCAGAGGTAGAGAAATGAGTACTCCTTTCTTTACTTTGATAAAAATGATATGTACAGATTCCTATACGAAGTGTAGTTCGTCTACACAGATGGGTTACTGCTGCTACCATGGCAGCTCATCAACATTTAAGTGAGTCTGAACGTGGCGTTATAGTCGGCGCACCAGCGATGGGACACAGCAACTCCGAGGTAGCGATGAAGTGGGGATTTTCCGGGACGACCATTTCAGTGGTGTACCTACACTATCAGGATACAGGAAAACATCAAATCTCCGACATCGCTGCAGCCTAAAAAACATCCTGTAAGAACAGGAGCATCAACGACTGAAGAGAATCGCTCAACGTGACAGAAGTGCAATCCTTCCACAAATTTCTGCAGATTGCAATGCTGGGCCATCAGCAGGTGTCGGCGTGCCAACCACTCAATGAAAAATCATCGAAAAGGGGTTTCGGATCCGAAGGCCCACTCGTGTACCCTCGATGACTGCACGACACAAAGCTTTACGCCTCGTGTGGGTGCATCAACACCATCACTGGACTGTTGTTGATTGGATACACGTTGGCTGGTCGGACGAATCTCCTTCCACATTGTATCGAGTGGATGGACGTGTACGGGTGTGGATACAACCACATGAATCTAAGGACCCTGAATTTCAGCAGGGGAATGTTCAAGCTAGTGGAGGCGATGTAATGGTGTAGCTGGAGTGATATGGGACCCGTGACACGTCTAGATACGACCCTGACAGGTGAGAAGTACGTAACCATACTGTCTGGTCACCTGCGTCCATTCATATCCGTTGTGCACAACGACGGACTTTGGGAATTCCAGCAGGACAATGCGACATCCTGCTCGTCCAGAACTGCTACAGAGCGGCTCCAGGAACACTCTTCTGATTTTAAACACTTCCGCCGGCTGTCAAACTTGCAGTATACTGTTCAGAGGAGATCTCCAGCCCTTCGTACTACTCTTACGGATTTATGGGCGGCCCTGCAGGATTCATGGTGTCAGTTCCCTCCAGCACTACTTCAGATATTAGGCGAGTGCATACCACGCCGTGTTGCGGCACTTGTGCATAAAATATGTGGACTTGAACAGCAAATTATAGGTGTGTGTCTGTAGGTTTACATCTACTCCTCTTCCTGAAGCTGCTCCTCTATCTTTATTCTTTTCTAATGGGACTGTAGGGCAAGAATTATTCGGATTGCGTTTATTACATGCTACGTCACTAATCAATGTAACTGGAGATCCATAGTCAATTACTGCGGTGAAATTACGTGAGTCAATTGATATGTTGATAATCGCACGATACACAGTCTTGGGGCTGTTTTTTCCCTGCAATAACGTGTCTCTTATATCTTCCATTGTGATAATACGTTCTGTTACTGTGTTCATATTGTAAAAATGTGGAAACTGATTAAATCCTGTTTGTTTTTATTAAAGAGACTAATAATAAAGTGGTCCCCGTGCCTTAATGCTCTGGAAATACTACTGTTCGTGAAATGGTCCCTGTCCGCTAATAATTTTCGTAGCAAACAGATCCTGAAATGTAAATATCTTACCGCGCAATGTAATTGTTTGGTAAGTAGAGGCGCCTACTCGCTCATAAATTATTTTGCAGAAAGCTTCGTCCATTTCGTGCTCAGGTGAACGCCAAGTCAAGTTACAAATGTTGTTTACATATGTGTTCAGGTGTACTCAGAACACGATACATTTCGTTTGAAAGAAGTGTGCGCAAGTTGAGAAAATTGTCTCCTCCATTATTGTGCACTAGCTACTAAGTTATCAAATGATGGAAAAAATTACATTCATGGCTTCATTTTTTATCGTTATTCTGTACAAAATCTCATGAAACTAATTGTGATTATATTGTCTTTTAGTCGCAGCAAGTATGTATCGAAGCAATGTCTTTTCGTGGTTTTGACACACGCAGCTGTTGGCCTGAGAGTACCCAGCACGCTATGTAGCACATGTTGGAGTGTCTTCCAGCACTCATGACGTTGTAACACCCCACCAGGTGAGAGCGTCGTATCGTGATTCTCTGGGAGGCGGCTGAGAGCAGACTTGGTGCACTCAGTACGTGTCAGTAACAAATCCAGAGACAACTCAGAGCCAGACCGCTCACAGAAGGTACCTCCATGTCACTTTTAACAAAATGTCTGTGAAGTCACCGAAAATCACGATAATCGATGCGGCATGTCCTGGTAAAGAAAACGTTAATAATACCTCCAACTTTCTCACAGTCCATAGAATACCTATACTCGAGTCCACGAATGTGCTGCCTTCACAAAGTACGTATATTCTGTTACGATACAGTGAAGGAAAATAAAGCTGAGACGTTTATACTGTGTGAGAGAAAAGGAACATTAAAATATAGTAATAATTAGATGTACAATGCATTGTGAAAATATCGATAGGCAAACATTGTTACCAGTCTTCGTACATTTTACACGTGCATGAGTCGACCACTCGTGTTGTTATGCAAGAGTACAATAGTTATTTCTGCACAGTGTATGTTTTTACATACTTGAGTACACTCGTGGAAGGATACAGCCTAAAGGGAAGGACAGGAAAGAAATGTGAACAGTATTTTACTGCTGTAGAGGAAAAAAATAAATAATCACATTTCTCTGTCATCTGTCAGTCGTAAAAAATAAAGCAAATGAAAATGTATTCCGGAAACTAACTTATGCACGCGCCAATTACTTATAATTACCCCAAATGCAAAATTTAAGCAGTATCAAGACGAGTACTTAATGTCTGTGAACAACTAAAGTCAACGTGCAGAATGAAAATAAACAGGAAATTCTCTCTTTCCGATGAAGTCGATTAACCATAGGCGAAAAACAATGAGAAATGATATTATCCTGTGAATGAGAAGAAAACCGATTAGCTCAAGCAAAGTCACAAATTGATCAAAGCAAGTACATGGCATGGCAATAAGGGTCTTCAATCCTTCACGTTGCTGTTCACAAAAAGATGCATTCTGCTGAATGAAAGTGTTTATCTTGCCGTAACTTCATAGCCTCGTATTATCGTTTTGAAACACCTTGTCACAGGCCGTTAGAAATAGCACTCATCAGAGATACGCACCAAAATACAATCAACAAATCACGCACCAAGGCTAAAAACATGTAATCCCTAACAACTTCTAGCGTCAATATGCCACACTTCATATCATAAATCATAAATGCCTGCATAATAGTCATAAAAAGTTCGCTATCCTCACTTCCTATTATTTCATCACATCTTCAATATAAAATTCCGTAATTCATTGCTACACGTACTTCATCTACAATTAATCCTTGTCTTCACTTCACATACGACATCTATAGTAAATCTCTTACAGTCAGTGAAGAAACTCCGTGTTAGAGTATCTCAGTGGAAGACGCTGAAATTAAATATCTCCTCCGATTGTTGAGAATACATGTTATGCCTGTGAAAATAAATGTACTCTACCTGTTTTCTCAGTACTATCTGGAATCTGTTACTGCATACTTCTGTACGTTATCCTGTAAGAGAAAATGCATTACGACGAGCAAAATTCGATGTTATTGTTTCTCATGTTGCTTTTATCTTCTGTGATGCCTTTTCTTCTTCGAAAAACTCATTGCTGTCTTCTTTTACGTAACCTTTGCTTGTAAAATGATGTATTCTAAAGATCTGGGTCAGTTATGTTAGAACATGACGTGGTATATGCTCTGTAACGATCATTGTATCTGTTACATAAAAGTCATAAGGCAGTGAAAATAGACGTACGAAATGGCTTGTACCTATAGTACTGTATCAGGAAAAATATTATTTTCGTCATTTACGTGCGAATGAGAGAAAACCCGTAGAAACAGCTTGACTACTGTGTACAAACGGTTGATGTAAGAAAATGAAATACGTGTTGTCAGAACGTAATTGTTATATGTCGGTATGGTGGTGTCATCATTAAGAAGTAGGAATTCAACCAATTATTTAGTGAACGGTTTTATATTGGTGATGTGATGAAGACCTCTCGAAGCTTTCGTTGTGAGTGTTTCAAGATGTCCTGCGTTCGGAAGTGGGATTCGTCGAGTCCGAAATTGTCAGTTATAAAGTAATACAAATTTGTGACACCTGTTCCTTGCTTTACCAGATAATGGATGTGCTCGAACTAAAACTGTTTGTCGAACTTGAGATATTCCAGTGTGATTCACCTTCTTTTGTAGCATTTCCTCTTCTCAGCTGCCTCTTTTGTATTAGCCATTGCAATGTCAATGAGTTCACGATGACGTAGACGCTGTGACCTGGGGAAAGAAACAAGTTCTTTTATTTTGACCGGCGGATTTTTATTCTTCAAAAATAAATGTGGCGAGAGCAAAGTTGAATCAGTAGGAAGTGTATTAACGGTGTGCTGAAAAATCTTTCCCATTCAGTGTGTTGTTTGGACCGTCTGTTGGTGCTTCAAAGCTGCCAACCTTGTCTTCGATTGCTCATCTGCACTGTCGGCCGTCTGCCCCTGATGGAACGGAGCTCGCAGAGCAGAGCCGCACAGCGCCCGCCGGCTAGAGGCCGCTGTCGTCCTTGGGAACTTGCACGTACGCCGTGGCATCGTAGCTATCGACACCACAATTTTTACTACATTAAAAGTGTTAAAATTTCGTGATAATAACGGAAAAGAAAAAGGTTGTTATTTAATGTCGTATTATCAAGACCTTGGTGAGTGTCTCTGATGTTTCTTTGCGATAGTCTATCGTTAACTGAAGACCACGGCATGCGCCTCTTGCTCTCACACTGTGGTGACGTCATAACACCACCGCCACACACGCTGGCCCCGTAATCGAGTGAGCCTGGCCTTGTTGCCTCTCACTGGAACAACAAATCAACACTTTGAAGTCTGGAAACAAAAACTGAAAGGCATTTACTAAAAAATATCTTAATACACAACTAAGTTAAATTACAATTTTTTTTACAAATAATTTGTATGCGTAATTGGCTTTCGTGTGAAATGGCTCAAAGCATTCTGGCATGCACAGCGCAACATCACACACTGGACAACAGTGTGTTGTTTCTTCCCTTTTCCACTCTCCAGTTTCTTTTTTAACTGTCACCACACGCTTTACACAATCTTCACGGTCACACTTTGCTCTCAGTTGGAGGAAATTTTCTTCCAAAATGTCTCCCAGTTAGTCTGTCGCCTGCAGTCTAAGGCTTCGCGCCTACTTGTTCCTTTCCAGCCACCGTGGCCAGTGTTTCTCCAGTTAACACACATGAGTTTATCTGGAGGACATGGTTGTCTGTGTAGCATTCTATACATAATGTAACTGTTTACTATTCCCCAAATGAAAATTCTGTAGATAAGTGAGTCGTGCGAAGGACTTGCCAACAAGTTTTGTATTATTTTATAGTCTGATATGTCACGTGAACGAATTATTTTTTTCAATGTTGTAAGAATAGTTAGTAATTCTCACTACAAGTTTCAAATAATTCAAAATGAAATTCACACTTTACTTCAATCCTGTAGGCGACATTTGTAACTAATTTCCCAACACCGGGTTCTGCAACGTTCAGCCGCCACTCACTCGCGTTACGGAAGAAACGTTTCCGGTTAATCCACGATTTGTAGCGAACAATGAAATCCATATTCACCGATATTATGTGGAGGAGGTTACAATTTAATTTCCAGTATCCTCTGCCAATTATTTTGGGACGAGTTAGAGCTCTTGCTTTAACATGTACACCGTGGTGGTCGGAGAAGCTGACAGGGGCTGCGTCGTAATCCTGCACAGTTAGTCACAGCCCGCTGTGGTGTGGAGTCTGTCAGGCCTCGAAGCCGACACTGGCGAGGCGTGCGTGCAGTGAGTACGTGTGGCGGCGCGCCGCTCAGCTACGGCTTCCGTGTCCAGACCTGCAGTCAGATTTTGCAGGGCAGCACAGAAGGGTGTCGCGCCTTTTGAGTCTGTCGCCCTTAAAATACAATTAAAATGTCCTGCGCTGACGAAGTCGCCTTTTGCCTGTCTCAGAAAATACGGGACTCGATCTTTCCCTTGGAGCTCTCTTGTTTGATGCGGAGGGAGTGCAGAGGTTTAGAGAGGTGACCACATTCACAACGCCTGTCACAATACGTCCTCCCGGCTCTTTTTCTACATTCTTTAGTTACTGTGTTCGTGAAGAGTTACTCACCGCAAAAGGCGCAAAATCTGCATTACGAAACTCTGCACTTGGCCGGTGGCCACCCGAGCGAGAAGCAGAAGGCGTACTTCTGCGCACGCGCGGGCGTATCGAATCCGTCTGCTGATTCTGTGATGCTGGCACCCTTTCTGCCTCCAGACGGCTGTCGCGCTGGACCTGTACCGTACGTTTCTGACAGCTCCGTCACTCTCTTAATAGTAACTGGTTACAGAACAGAGGAGCGTTCCGTTCGCACAGCTAGGCCAACAAACTTAATTACCATCACTGTAAGGTACAGCGAGTGTCACAATCTATCTGTGAAAATATATCATTTTAGATGTTTCAAACGGGTGAATGAAGTCTAAACACAAAGATTAACAATATTTAGGGCCAACATTTTAATCAGAGTCATTTGTTTTGGAGACAAATCACTTATACAAATTACACTGAAATCGGCCTGCTCTCTCGCAGGCGAATTGTTCGATGTACTGACTAGCCTCTAATTCACATCGTGTAGCGTGTGCTTCACATATACATATTTACCAAAAGACGTGGGACATCCTGATTAAAAAATAGTCCGATCGTACATGTGTAACGTCAGTCCCCGATGGCGCGTAAATATTTAAGCGGAATGTCTCAGCGACAGAACATGCAACTGCACGTCTGCTGGGATAAAGTTGGACGTTTTCAGGTGTAAACCCATCCCTCAAAAAAAACTGCCGTTGCGCTGTTGATTTCTGGATCGATAGTAATGACAGCTTGAAAGTCAGCGGATGTTCCTATACCTGTCATTGAGACTTGCTGCAAAAATAATACATTACATGTATTAAATCATCTAGCGCACTAATTGTAACAGAGGTTGTTATCAAAGTAATGTTTGGTGTTAGTACATCGAGGGCTGCCATTAGATAGATGTAGCGTGCTCTGACATAACTGCGAAATTGCTGCGAGAGCGGGAGAAAATATCTTTGTAATACCGCGGCATTAAATAGCAGCCGGACGCTGGTGTCTGCGATCATCACCGACTTTGAAACTGTTCAGTACAACTGGAGCTCTGATCGCTAAACAGTATTACACATTTTATGCGGGAAGTGATCGTTCCGCTTTAGTTTCGGCCCCCCTGTCGTGTGGCCGGTCTTTTCCCCGCCGCCGTGGTCGGACCGCCCCTCTACCGCCTGCTCCCGCCCCGCCGCAAGACTCGAGTTCGTGAAATTTCCACTTTAACGTGCTGTAACGAGTTGGCTATTTCTTTGTACATAAACATTTAGCAGATGCAAACAGTTCATTGTTCGTTTCGTTTCTTTATTAAAGTTGCTGTCTACTGGTGTTCTTGTGAGATTTTATTTCGCATACTTCAAGCATTATGTGTATAATATATCCGTGTCTTAGGCTGATTCAGCATTTAATGCATAGTTTGGCAATACATGGGATATGAATTTTCAGAGTTTTACAGTCGGCTGAAGAATGAGTTTCCAAAATTTTATCAATTTGCTGCTCAAAAAGAATACAATAATTATTGAACTGTCAATATTTTCCATACAGTCGTCCTCAGCAAACTGCTGAATGGTTTTAAAGCTTTGTACAATAGCCACATTTATTTGCTGCCATGACAAACTCTGTTGCCATTATTATGAATTACCTTGTGCATCTATTGCATATCCAAAATGTGTGTGTGTTATTAGTTTCGGAAACTTGTTCTTTTGAATAACATTGCACAGAAGGTATGTTTCTAGTACATACTTGTGTTTATCTAAAGACATTGAAAATGCCTTGTAAGCAACATGTTCAAAAATTGTAGACTTTGACAATTTTAATTTCAGTTATTAAAGCCCAGGTAAAATCATGATGAAGGCCAATAACATCTGTTTGTAGCAGGTCTGAAGGCTGAGCGCTGGCAGTCACGCCCCGCCTCCTGTCTGTGTGGAGGTGGAATCACGTGACTGGCCTGTGGCCGTTGTGGAGGGGAAACTGCAAATTCCGTGTGGAACACGAGTCTTGCATCAGGCAGAGGGCCGCGCATGCGCAGAAGCAGCGGGCGGGGCGGGAACAGGCGGTAGGGGCGCTGCGAGCAGAGAGAGAGAGAGAAAGACCGGCCACGCGATGAGAAGGCCGAAACTAAATCGGGATTATCACTTCTCATAGTAACTTTGCAACACTGTTTGACGATTCGAGCTCCAGTTCTACTCAACAGTTTAAAACTGAGCCGTGATTGCAGACACCAGCGTCCGGCTGGCAGTTAATGTCACGATATTACAAAGATATTTTCTCCCGATCTACCAGTAATTTCGCAGTTGTATCTCAGCAGGTTACATCTACCTAATGGCCGTATACGGTGTACTAACACTAAACACTATTTCGATAACAGTTGTTTCACTTATGAGACAAAACGTTGCATTATAAAATTTCTGCTGAAAACGTCAGCCATACGCAGTGTCATAACAATAACAAACTACACAGTTACAAGTATGTGAAATACGGACATGTTTTCATTACTCGAAGTATGTCGGTACAAAATCCCCCTGAGCTAACGCTGTCTCCAGCACACGTCAGGCCGAGTACACAGCCAGACCGCCCGACACACACACTGCCTGCTACTGCCGTGAAAGGAAGCAACACCCGTGGTGTCGGCAACAGACCCACAACGAACATGGTTGTACCGATACTACAGAAGTTGAGTGCAATTGTCAAATTCACAACTTCATTCAGATTTGTGGCCCAGACTTCTAGAAAATTGACACAGCAGATAGGACACCCCGTTTCCATTTCTCATTTAAGTGCCGGCACGAGATATTTCTGCATTATGGGCATTTTCCAAAAAGCGTGAGCGTCCAGTTTAGCGGCAATATCAACTCCTGAATCCAATCGAGGGTGGAACGGAGTGGAGTACAGTACAAACAGACCGACACTTCACCATCACTTACACACGTACTTTCATCGCCGCATTCTACACAATGCAGGGTGGCCATCCTTGCATAAAATATTGCCCGGTTTCGGCAGACAGTTGTGAATTCTCTGTCTGGAGAGACGCCCACACGTCCGTACCTCTTGAATACACCGATTCTCGTCTGCCGACCCAAGTTAAGCTTCTCTGGATGGCGAGCGCCTGTTGGCTTTAGTTTTGTTCTTTCGCGTCCTCTGCTATTTATACCCAGTATTGTGATAGGAACTGCATTAATCATTTTGTACCACGTCGCACGCAATCTTCCACACCGTCGCCGTGGTACTGAACACCCTGTGTAGAGGCGACACAGCGCACTCCTGTAGCCAGCTGCTGGCTGTAGCGAGGTGTGAGAGGTTACGGCAAAACACACACCGTGTCCTCCAGAACTCAGAGT
This sequence comes from Schistocerca americana, assembly GCF_021461395.2. Classification (NCBI taxonomy): domain Eukaryota; kingdom Metazoa; phylum Arthropoda; class Insecta; order Orthoptera; family Acrididae; genus Schistocerca; species Schistocerca americana. The sequence goes on along the minus strand of NC_060129.1, from coordinate 94,873,600 downwards.
AGTGCCGTTAAGTCGATCTCACGTCGTACACAATTCGCGCCACGCTCACTGCTTACACGTTTCGTCATTTATCCATAGCCACAGCTACAGTACGCCCAGCAAAGAATAAATCCTTACCATCACCTCATGAGCGTTATTCGTGTTACAAAAATTATCTGCATTCAGTCTCGCCACACAGGTCATGGGTAGCGCTGTGGAAGTTTCGCAACTTCCTACGGAGACTTAGTCTAGACGCCAACTGAATGCATCAAAATGAAACACGCATCAAAGGCAAACACCTGTAAGGACTGTGTGAAGAACAAAACTGTTGTTAACCTCTCAGATGAGCGTTAAGTGGTGCAGTATGTGGTTCGTTGGGACTGAAATGCTCGATAAAACCGACTGCTGGTTCTCCAAAGTGAAGAAATCGTAGGCAGTTACTCTCGTAAAGAAACGGCCAACGATAGTGACGTAGATGACCAGCAAATGTTTCCGAAATAAATTTAAAATTTAAATAAATAAATTTAATAAATTTAAAATTTCCATGCCGCAACTACAGAAAGTGTTGTTGTATGGGATGAAAGAACGTGCTGAGAAGTGTGTGGTAATGAATGCTTACATACTGGTAGCCCTGGTGGAAAGCAATCCGATGAATAGGAAGATGCAGAATAACGTGAAATCCGGTCGTCAATAGTCGCGACGTTTAATGTACACACTTTGGACCTATTTCTATGAAGAAATAGAAAAGTCAATCAATGACAGAAACACCATCTTGCATGACATGGTTTCTGATATTGTTAACGATATAAGGAGCGAAAGAATTTGTAGCTTCACCAAGCTGGACTATCCGCTCCCAAAACATCGCAGAAAATCACATGTAGAAAGATGATAAAAAAGGTTCCGAGAAGAAGGTCTTAAAAGTATATAATTCCTATTTAGGTGTTGGTACATTTTGTCTGATATGTAAAGAATAGGACCGCTGTTCACAGTGACTACCGTGAACAATGAAATCAGTCTGTGAATTTCCGCTAAAAGAACGCTTTCATTGAGAGGCGTAAAGAGGCGGATTTGGAGTCAGTATCTGCACCCACATTTCTATACAGGGTAATACACATTATCACTCTGGGTGGCTCAATGTTCATTGTTACCTGTGTCAATCGGCTGGAAAGTGCAGGACTTGTGGAAAGGTCAACGTCACCCACAGACAAAGTAGCGACAGGCTCATCGACATCTGGAAAATGGCAACATGAGTGTTGTTACAGTTGTAATGCGTCACGCTTTTCCTCCGCTTTCAGGAAGCAAATCCCTCTTCTTTCTAGATTTGTGTTCAGCTGAACGGAATGAAACTAAAAAGCTACCGCCATTCACAACCAGAATTAACCATCGAAGTGTTGCCAGAAAACAGTTCCACTCTTCCGCTAAACAGCTAATTTGTACATTCCGCGTCATACGCTGCTAAAAATTAAATTAAGTTCAGCCTGTAACGAAAAAAGTATTTTCTACTTCTGGCGACTATTTTTTGGGGCCTTTCGTCTTGCTACGGCTGCTTACGTCCGTCTGAGCAGCTGCCAGGGAGCGCCAGGAAAAAGGCGTCACTGCGCACGCGCGGCGGCGACTGCGTAGGAAGCCCGAGGTTCCTGTGAGCAGTTGCCAGCGCGTTCGTGCGCATGCGCAGAGCTGAATTCGGGTATGAGCAGTGCCTTCTCCCGCTCCTGGCTACTTGAAACGCGGCTGTTTCCCGTATGAGCAGCAGCAGCGAGTAGCCAGATGCTACCCAGAAAAAATTTTCTGGCGCGCCCAAGCTCTCAGATTCGCCCATGCGCAGTTACAGTGCGGGGTCATTCTCCACGTGACCTGTGTGTATGTTTCGTGATATTGCCGGTCTCTCTTCCTTTACAGCTCCGACGTCAAATGAAAACGAAACACATTTCTGTGTCTGGCAGCCATCAAGTGAATTAATATACATTCTCATAATATTTTAGTCTTTCATTAAGTCACTAGTTTCAATTTTCTGATTTTATATTATTTCCACGTTATTAACAATCAACCATTAATCTCTTAATGTAGCTATTTCTGTCACATCTGTGGAGAACTTTGCTTCTATTAATTTTTTTCCGTTGAGGCAGTTATTTTATTTGAAACGAAGTCTTTCGTTCCGCACTATTGGCAATAACAGGTGTGAAGCTGACTAAGCAGGCAAATTTGGTCAGTAGTTTTGTTTCAAATACACACATCAAATAAAGTTTTGCGTCACCCCGGTTCCCAGAACTCCTGAAGACAGACGTCGACTGTGGATATTGTATCACAGACACGGTCCCTTTGACTGTTCAGAGATGTCACTAAACCGTCCCAAAAGATCTAAACAACCGTGCATGAGCAGCGGCAATTAGATGGAGCGGGTCCGAGAGCTGATCAGTTTGTAATGTCTCTTGCAGCGGTCTCTCCGTGCTATTTTCAGAAATTTTATAAATTATATAACTCAGTACATATCTCGAAATATCTCTTCTTATCTTACCGATTCCTAAACTTTAATATACGATGATTATCAATGCAAAGTAGTTTCAAGTCCTATTATTCCTTGGAGCGTGCATTTACTCCATGGAATAGCTCCTCTGCTGTCTACGTTTTCTCTTATGAAAAGAAGGATTCAGATCTTGCCGATTAGCCCTGAAAGAACGAAGATGTATATGTATGTATTCTTGAGCTAGTCGCCATCTTGATGAGATTCTGTATGAGAAGGAATTTAATACATGAACTAAACTACAGTAAGTGTGTTCGCGTGTTATTTGACTGATTATTACTGACAGTGTCTGCTTACTACGCTGTGTTGCACGGGATCAGTGGGGAACGTCTGATTTACACTGGACGAACCTGCCGTTTTGTACGCTGAAGATATCCAGTTTATTACTTTCAATAAATGGGCTAACACCGTCTTACCAGCAGATCTCCGGTCTTCCCCATGTGGTCACCGAAAGTTAATAATTATTACAAACGTTTTCAGGAGATCGACTGACAATTTTCGTCGCACCGAGACTTCGAAATTGCTTCACTGCCTTATGGAATTTAAGTTAAGCTCAATTTAATCAGGATGGAACTGTATTGAACTGTGTGAATGTGATAAGCCTGCTTTGTGAATGAAAATTCCCTTAATATACGAATGTTTTTTGCTATCCTCATCAGTGAAGCTAAATCACGCCGGTGTGAGAGAGGTTTTTAAATTTCAGATCCCACAAAAAATATTAAAAGTTCCGGTCATTCCACCAGGAAGGAGGTACACGACTCGTGTTGTCTGTAGTTCAACCACGCCTAGACGGGCAATACCGCGGTTCGATCGCGTCCGCATTGTTACTTTGTGCCAGGAAGGGCTCTCAGCAAGGGGAGTGTCCAGGCGTCTCGGAGCGAACCAAAGCGATGTTGTTCTGACATGGAGGAGACACAGAAACTGTCGATGACATGCCTCGCTCAGGCCGCCCAAGGGCTACTACTGCAGTGGGTGACCGCTACCTACGGATTACGGCTCTGAGAAAAACCTGGCAGCAACGCCACCATGTTGAATAGTGCTTTTCGTGCAGCCACAGGACGTCGTGTTGCGACTCAAACTGCGCGCAATAGGCTGCATGATGCGCAACATCACTCCCGACGTCCATGGCGATGTCCATCTTCGCAACCACGACACCATGCAGTGTCATTCAGATGGGCCCAACAACATGCCGAATGGACCGCTCAGTATTGGCATCACGTTCTCTTCACCGATGAGTGTCGCATACGCCTTCAACTGGACAATCGTCTGAGAGGTGTTCGGAGGCAACCCGGTCAGGCTGAAAGCCTTAGACACACTGTGTAGCGAGTGCAGCAAGCTGCAGGTTCCCTGCTGTTTTGGGGTGGCATTATGTGGGGCCGACGTACGCCGCTGGTTCTCACGGAAGGCACCGTAACGGCTGTACGAAACGTGAATGCCGTCCTCCGACCGACAGTGCAACAATATTGGCGGCGTATTGGCGAGGCATTCGTCTTCATGGACGACAATTCGCGCCCCCATCGTGCACATCTTGTGAATGCCTTCCTTCAGCATAACGACATCACTCAACTAGAGTGGCCAGCGTGTTCTCCGGACATAAACCCTATCGAACATACCTGGCATAGATTGAAAAGGTTCTTTATGGACGACGTAACCCACCAACCACTCTGAGGGATCTACGCCGAATCGCCGTTTAGGAGTGCGACAATCTGGACCACCACTTCTGAAGGTCTCGCTGTATGGTGGTACAACATGCAATGTGTGGTTTTCGTGAGCAATAAAAAGGGCGGAAATGTACAGGTTCCGGAACTCTCGGAACCGAGGTGATGCTTTTAATATATAGAACGTAATAGTAAAAATGTTAACCAGATGTAATTCCTTACCGAATGAAAGACGGAGGTACTGATTTGTGTGTGTTTAAAAGCGTTTTTTCGGGCAGAGCATCTTCGTTTTGCAAATGAAACACAATTGTTGACAGAAAAAATAGTGGCAGCCAGAATAATTTCATAAATGTGCTGAAAAACAACAGGAGAACAATGCTATTGGTGCTGTTCATAAGGGAATCTGTAGACAGCATTTGAGATAGCAGAATGTAATGTTAAAAATGTAGCCAGATGTTATTAATTACCAGAGTAAAGAAGGACGTAATCATTTCTCTACATTTGAAAGCCAGCTTTGCAGCAGCGCGTCTTCCCTTTGCAAATAAAACGCAGTCGATGGCAGAGTAAGTGGCGGCACCCATAAGATGCTCATTAAGCTGCTGATAAAAAGAAGGCGAACAAACCCATTGCTACATTTCATATAGGAATCTGTAGACAGCATTCGAGGTTCCAGGATGTAATATTAAAATCGTTAATAAGATGTAATCGCTTACCAGATGAAAGACGGAAGTACTTATTTGGCCATATGTCAACACCAGTTTTCCAGTAGCTCATCTTTATTTGGAGTTAAAGCCCAGCAGGTGGCAGAGTAAATGGTGGCAGCCAGAACACACAGCTTAACCTGCCGAGAAAGAGCAGGAGCACAAACCTGTCACTGAACAGGTCTACTGGGAGTCTGTTATTTGCACTTCTGGATTTTGTACGTACTACGTATGTCTCAGACGCTAAGAGACACTTCTGATTCGCTTATTATTCGCTCGCAGTCTTCGCTCAGAGCAACTGTGTCGCTGGAAGGTGTGCTCGTGTTGGTCATCGCTGTTGGGATGAAGGAAACATTTTTTTATTTGGTGGCACTGCAGTCGCGCGTAGTTAATTCCCTTCACATGGCTGTCTAATTCAACAATGAATCTGAGATTTTTCATTAAAGATTGTTTAATTTTCACTGTAGGGGTCTGTCAATTACTTTTCTAACAATTGTGAGAGTAAGCATTTGACATAAATGTTGTCCTTTTTCAATGTCAGTGCATGTTGTAACATAAATTTCATACAATTAACAATATATCAGATAATGTAAAAACAGTTTGTTAAACGAATATTTCACCTTAGAGCATTGTCCACATCCTCGGTCCAAGTCATTTTTATTTAAAGGAGTCTCTCACTCAGTGGTGTGTACAACATAGTTTACTTGCTGTCTGGAGCATCGGCAGTAAGCTCTCAGCAACTGAAGTCAGAAATTTGCAACTGGCGCGCGGAGAGCAACAAGCGGAAATGGCTCTGAGCACTGTGGGACGCAACTTCTGACGTCATTAGTCGCCTAGAACTTACAACTAGTTAAACCTAACTAACCTAAGGACATAACCCACATCCATGCCTGAGGCAGGATTCGAACCTGCGACCGTAGCGGTCTCGCGGTTCCAGACTGCAGCGCCTAGAACCGCACGGCCACTTGGGCCGGCGGAGAGCAACAAGCACTGCGTTTCCAAGCACTTACATTACGAGGTGAGACATTTTCCTTTCACGATCTGTTTGTTACGAAAATGATCAGCGCACAGGGACCGTTTCATGTACAACATTATTTGGCAGATCATTAAAGCACAGGGACAACTTTGTTTAATTCAAGAGATTAACAGTAAAGTTTCAGCAGAGCATTTCCATCGAGCAACAGGAAATTAACAGATTGGAGCTTTTTCCACACACAAACAATACACAATGGTATACACAATTTTTCACTGACACATCTTTTGCTCTCGACAACACGGTGAAGAATCAAAGCCAAGGTAGACACTTGTGAAGCAGCAACAGACGAACCAAACAACACACTGAATGGGGCAGATATTTCAGCACAGCGTTAATAGAATTCATAATGATTCAACTTTGCTCTCGCCACATTCAGTTTTGAAGAATAAAAATCCGCCAGACAAAATAAAGGAACTTGTTTCTTTCCCCAAGTCACAATGTTTACGTCATCGTGAATTGATTGACATTGCAATTACTGATACAAAAAAGGCAGCTGAGAAAAAGAAAACGTTAAAAAAGAAGGTAAGTCACAATAGAAAATTCAAAGGTGGGCAAAAAGTTTTAGTTCGAGCGCACCCACTGTCTTCTAAAGCAAAAAACAGGTGTCAAATATTTGTATTCCTGTATAACGGACGGTTTCGGAGTCGACGAATCCCACTTCCGAACGTAGTACATCTTGAAACACTCAGAACGAAAGTTTCCAGAGGTTTCCATCACCTCACCAATATAAAAACCTTTCATTACATTATTATTTGACTTTCTACTCTTCCTTGAGATGACTACACCAAACCAATATACAGGATGATTCAAAAAGAATACCACAACTTTAAAAATGTGTATTTAATGAAAGAAACATAATATAACCTTCTGTTATACATGATTACAAAGAGTATTTCAAAAGGGTTTTTTTTCACTCAAAAACAAGTTCAGAGATGTTCAATATGGCCCCCTCCAGACACTCGAGCAATATCAACCCGATACTCCAATTCGTTCCACACTCTCTTTAGCATATCAGGCGTAACAGTTTGGATAGCTGCTGTTATTTCTCGTTTCAAATCATCAATGGTGGCTGGGAGAGGTGGCCGAAACACCATATCCTTAACATACCCCCATAAGAAAAAATCGCAGGGGGTAAGATCAGGGCATCTTGGAGGCCAGTCATGAAGTGCTCTGTCACGGGCTGCCTGGCGGCCGATCCATCGCCTCGGGTAGTTGACGTTCAGGTTTCGTAACTAACCTTTTTCGTAGGACTCTCCATACAGTTGATTGTGGAATTTGCAGCTCTCTGCTAGCTCTGCGAGTCGATTTTCCTGGGCTGCAAACAAATGCTTGCTGGATGCGTGCTACATTTTCATCACTCGTTCTCGGCCGTCCAGAACTTTTCCCTTTGCACAAACACCCATTCTCTGTAAACTGTTTATACCAACGTTTAATACACCACCTATGAGGAGGTTTAACACCATACTTCGTTCGAAATGCACGCTGAACAACTGTCGTCGATTCACTTCTGCCGTACTCAATAACACAAAAAGCTTTCTGTTGAGTGGTCGCCATCTTAGCATCAACTGACGCTGACGCCTAGTCAACAGCGCCTCAAGCGAACAAATGTACAACTAAATGAAACTTTATAGCTCCCTTAATTCGCCGACAGATAGTGCTTAGCTCTGCCTTTTGTCGTTGCAGAGTTTTAAATTCCTAAAGTTGTGGTATTCTTTTTGAATCACCCTGTATATTAACAGCCGTCAATATACAACACTTATGTTCTGACAACACTTATTTCATTTTCTTATGACGTCAAGCGTTTGCGAGTAGCAGTTAAGCCTTTTCTACAGTTTTTGTTTCACTGACATGTAAGTGTACATGAAAATAACAATTTTTTCTCATACAGTACTGTAAGTACAAGCCACTTTGTATGTTAATTTTCACTGTCATGATTTTTATGTAATAGATACAACAGAGCACACATCACGTCATGCTCTAACATAACTCACCCCGATCTTTACACTACATCATTTTACAAGCAGAGATTACGTAAAAGAAGGCAGCAATGATTTTTTTCGTCAATGACAAAGGCATCACAGAAGATAAAAGCAACACGAGAAACAATAAATCGAATTTTGCGCGTCGTAAAGCATTTTCTCTTACAAGCTAACGTACAGAAGTATGCAACAACGGATTCCAGACAGTACTGATAAAACAGGTAGAGTATATATTTTTTCACAGGTATAACACGTACTGTCAGTAATCGGAGGAGAAATTCAATTTAAGCGCCTTGCACTGAGATACTCAAAGACTGAGATATAACCAGGATTTCTTCATTCACTGTTAGAATTTTATTGTAGGTGTCGTATGTGAAGTGAAGACTTGAGGCTTAATTATAGATGAAGTATGTATAGCAATGATTTATAGATTTTTATAATGAGAATACGATGAGATAATAGGAAGTGAGAATAGTGATCTTTTTATGATTATTATGCAGACGTTTATTATTTATGATATGAAGTGGCATATTGATGTTAGGGATTGTCACGGACTACATGATGATTTTACTCTTGTTGCATTCCTTGTTGATTACGTTTTGGTGTGTATCTCTGACGAGTAGTACTTCTAATGGTTTGAGAAAAGGTGTTGCAAAACGATAATACAAGGCTATGAATTTACAGGAAGATAAACACATTGTTTCAAAAATATGCAATTTTTTGTGAACAGCAATGAGAAGGGTTGAAGACTCTTATTACGATGCACTTGCTTTGATGAATTTCTGACTTTGCTTGCGCTAGTGTATTTTTTTCTCATTTACAGGATAATACCATTTCTCATTCTTTTTCGCCTCTAGATAACAGACTTAACCGGACAGAGATAAATTCTTAATTGTTTCCGTTCTGCACCTTCACTTTACTTTTTCATAGATATTAAGTACTCTTCCTTGTACCACTTAAATTATGCATTTGGGGCAGTTTTAACTAATTGGCACGCGCATAGGTTTCGTGAACACATTTTCATTTCCTTTATGTTTTGTGACTCAGAGGCAAAAGGCAGATGTAATAATTTCTTTTTTGTCTCTACAGCAGTAAAATATTGTTCACATTTCATTCCTTTCCTTTCCTTACATGTACAATGCGTTGTGAGAGTATCAATAGGCAAACATTGCCGTTTGTCTTCTTACTTTTCACACGAGCATGCGTCTGCCACTCGTGTTGTTATGCAAGCAATGGGCATCTACTCGAGTATATAAAAACATACACGCTGCAGAAATCAGTATTGTACGCTTGCATAACAACACGAGTGGCAGACGCATGCTCGTGTGAAAAGTAAGAAGACAAACGGCAATGTTTGCCTATTGATACTCTCACAACGCATTGTACATGTAATTGTTACTGTATTTTAATGTTTCTATTCTCTCATAGCTTGAAACCGATTTCGATTATGATTATTCTGTCTGACATGTCACTGCCGACACAGCAGTGTATATTGTAATTTGAATATTCGTAAGAAATGCTTGTTATTCTTTGTTTTTTAATCTGACAATTCACCATATTTAGTTTTAGGTAAATGTAAAAGATTTATTTTCTTTCACTGCGTTGTAACAGGATACACGTACTTTGAGAAAACAGCACATTGATGGACTCGAGTGTAGTTATTCTCTGCACTGTGAGGCAGTTGGACGTATTATGGACGTTTTCTTTACGACGGCATGCCAAATCGATTATCGTGATTTTAGATGGCTTCACAGACATTTTGTTGAAGTGACGTGGAGGTACCTTTTGTGAGCGGTTTTGTGGCTCTGAGTTGTCACTGAGTTCGTTATGGACAGGTGCGGCACCCACCGAGTCCGCCCTCAGCCGCCTCCCACACAGTCAGGGTACGACGCTCTCACCTGGTGAGATATTACAGCGTTGTGAGTGCTGGAAGACACTTCAGCATGATCTGCATAGCGTACTGTGTACACCCGTGCCAGCAGCTTCGTGTACGAAAACCACGAAAAGACATTGCTTCGATACACATTTGCTACGACAAAAAGACGACGTAATCACAGCCAGCCTCACGACATTTTGTGCAAAATAACGACAAAGAAAAATGCCGTCAGTGTCATTTTTCCCACAATTAATGACTTTATAACTAGTGCACACAAATCTAGTGGACAATTTTCTTTAACTTGTGCACACTGCCTTCAAACGAAATGTAGCACATTTTAAATACACCTGAGCACCAATGTAATCAGCTTTATATTTGGAGTGCAGCTGAGCGCGAAATGTACGATGATTTTTGCAAATTAATTTATGAGCGACAGAGCACCGCTACTTACAAAACTTCTTTATAGTGCATATATGCACTTAACATGTATATATTGCATATTCTGTTATCTCTATACATTTCTTAACCTATTTGGAGGTTACGATGAATCAACTTTGGCTATTCTACATTGTATTAGGTTTCCTTAGTTTAAAAGGAGGAAGGAAATTTCGAGAGTGTTGTTCCCTTTTTGTTGAGTACACTCTCGTCTAATTGTTTTCTTTCCCTCCTGAAATTCTGCCTTTTGTACTGACTTTCTCAAATGTATTCTGTTTTCTGTTGTATGTATAGTAATTCCAGCGTTTTCCATGTCCTTTCTACTCTCTATGAACCATGCGGGTTTGAATTGGTAGCTACAGAGTAATGTGAATCTACGTTCGGTTAGTCTGTTGTTGTCCATTCCGAATATACCTCCAAAAAACTGTAGTCTTCTCTTCCACATTACACCACTTAAAGTGAACTGTGTCTGGATATTGTGAGACAAGGGAGGAAGACTTGACTAGTGATTTGGAATGAAATTAGAGCAGGAAAGAGTATGAGGGGGAATGAAGGCAACATTCCTTATTTAGTGACACCGCAGTCGCACGTAGCTAGATTCACTGTTGAATGAGACATCCACATCAGGGAACTTCAGATTTTTCATTAAAGATTCTGTGATTTTCACTGTGACGTATTTTTCATGTTTATTGATTATCTGTCTAACGTTTGTGAGAGTGAGAGTTTGGTATCGGTGTCGTCCTTTGTCAGCGTTAATAAATGTTGTAATATGAACTGCGTACGAGTAATAATATATCAGATAAATTTTTAAAAATGTCGTTAAAGGCGTATTTCACCTAAGAGCATTATGCACATGCTCGGTCCAAGTCATTTTTATTTAAAGGAGTGTCTCACTCAGTCATGTGTATAAAATGGTTTACTTGCTGTCTGAAGCACTGGCAGTAAGCTCGCAGCAAGTGTTCGGAAGCGTGAGGTACTTTGTCTCTGTGTATCTACTCCGAATACAGCATAAAGGCGCACACTGCGTGGAACAGAAGTTGCAACGTAATATCGAGTACGCATCTAAAAAAGGGGTTTCCAAACGTTTCCTCTGACGGAACACTTCGAGAATGCTGGTAATTTTACGGAACGCCTTGTTTGTTTTGAATGTTAATGTGACTTCAAAAAATGAGAAGGATTTGTTTTATTCGGTGATTACTTCAATGTAGCTCACGACTAATAACGCAGGAACCATAATGAAATGAAATAAAAACTAATATAGTCAAGATGTTGACGAAAAAACGCCATGTTATAAACATTTTTTCGTGGAGCACATATTCTGTCCTCGCGGAGCACCAATGTTTCACAGGACACAGATTGGGCAACCCTGATCTAAGAAAATGCTCTGTGTTGAGTGCAGGGCGAAAGAGTACCGGTTAGTTTGAGACACACTGCGAATCTGGTTGTCATCCTCAGCAAACTAGCAAAACACAGTTGCACAGGTGCGTCTAATTTTGGCTTCCAGAATGAGATTTTCACTCTGCAGCGGAGTCAGCACTGATATGAAACTTCCTGGCAGACTAAAACTGTATGCCGGACCGAGATCTAATCTCGGCACACAGTTTTAATCTCCCAGGAAGTTTAATTTTGGCTTACTGAAAAAGACGCACCATCCAAAATACAGGGGCGAAAAATTCATTAGCTGGATCGAACTGGAGTAACATTTTTGCGAATACGTATACTGGGTAACATGGGACTAGTACCATCGCCGTAGTTGTTTTCAAATCGACAGTTCGCTTAACTTTTTTGTTATGACTCACAGTAAACATTGAATGTTCGCTACGAGACTGTTTTTCCCGTCCCAAGCTACTTATCGCTACAAGGCAGGAGCACTGTAACAGTGTGTGTGTGTGGGTGGGGGGAGGGAGGGAGGGACGTGGCTTTGATCTGTCTATAATAAAAAAAATTTCCAATACTTTATTTATTTTTAATTCCAAAACGTAATGTACTTATGTGTTTATATATATATATATATATATATATATATATATATATATATATATACTACCTCTCCTTCCGTGGCGATTTCGGTGCACAGTGTCAGGAGCTGCAGCCAGAGGCATACCAAGTGTTCGGCCTGGCGGACGCACTCTACTCCTTCTATCACAGCTGCTGGTTCAACAGACTGCGGTACTTCACTTCAAAGTTGACAGTTGTTATCGACATTAACGGTAAGTTCAGTATTACGACTCATTCACTGTATGTACTGTATATGCACTGATGACTGTTGATATATTGTTATTCTACGAATGAGGTTCCAAAATCTGTCTGGATATCCAATCTTAGATCTTCCGTGATTTTCAATGCACCGCACGATAATTGCTGGCGTTTCATCGTCTGGTTTCCGACTGGTTGATAGCTCTCCATGTGAGCTAAATACTTCATTTAGAAGTGTTATTGGCTCCTGCAGTACGCATTGTAAAAAAAACTATACATACAAAATGTTGGAGAGTTCAGAGGATATAAAAAGAAACATATTTCATGTGACAAAAATGTCACTGGATCATCGTTTCCCCAAAGTAGTAATAATAATAATAGTAACAACAATACCAGTTATAATTTCCAGATGTATACTCGATATATCAATTTATTTGGCTTCGTCAGCGCTCAAGGGATAACCAACGTAACTGCACAACACCCAATAAATCTTTGTATTGACTATACAGTAACTTACAGAAATGCAGGCAGTGTTGGTAAACGGCGATAATATTAAATAACATTCTCATATAACACGGATTTTAGTTAACAATAACTAAAGTTTGGTAATTCTTTTTATTACCGAACTAACACAGTTAATTTATTGTTCAGAGATGTGCACGTTGTTAGTAACTGCTAAGCGCTTCCGGCAGACTACCAAATTATTGCAAGTGCAATAACTTTCGTGTAAAACTACCTGCCAACAGTAATGGAAGACCAGCTCTTGCTCTCATAGGATAAAGTACCAGAATGAATAACTAGCATAAATACTACATCTACATGGATACTCTGCACTTGCCAGGCTATTAAGTGTGATTTGCAATCACTTGTTAACTTGCGTAAAATTAGTACAATTCCACTGCACGCCAACTCACGAAAATTTTCTGTTTTCTGCACTGTCATATGAGATTCTTGTAAGTCCCCAGAATCGTTCTTTCAAGAATCTCAAACACTTTTAACGTCGCACCTCACATATCGCTCAATGATACCCATTCAGCTCCCTTTCAAGATTCCAAACCAACTGCTGCAGGCCAAGATAGCTGCCAGAAACTTACATAGTCTTTCATTTTGGAAATACTCAGAGAACTGATAAACATTTATAATCAATCCGTATCGAAATCTTCCCAGTTTTCAGATTATGTCTTTAGATCTTTGCTGACTTCTCAAAGTTTTGCTATAGTTGCTTTTTATTGGTGCAGCAGTTGTGCTATGATAATTTGTTGTTGAAAAATTACTAACATGTTGAATAGATACCTCAGTATAGTTTATAAATAATAAATACGTTAAAGTAGCAGCAGAATAATAACGTGTGAAAACCTGCTTTCTGTGCCTTGGAAACCACATTCTGGCTTTAATCCAATGTGTAAAAACATTGTATCAGTATGTTCTCATACAGAACCTCAAGCTTTATCCATTGGGAGAGAATTTATAAAAATCACCCGACGAGTTAGAGGGTTATTAATTTTTAAAGTTGGTTTGATAATTAATAACTTCAAAACTGTTGGTCTGATGATCCCCGTACACTTCTCCTTAGTGTCTGTTGGTTCGTTCTAGAGTCTCTTGTTTCCTCTGTATGTGGCTTGCCCCTCCATGAATTTCTCCACCAGCTGAGAACGCTGGTCATTTCCAGACATTATAAGAAATTGTCAATTTATCTACTGCATTCCTGCAACTGTGGACACTCTCATTCCACCATGTCCACCAATTACGGAGTCTGAAATCTGTGCTGAACTGAGTGATTGAAGCCTCTGCGCCATCTCCTGGTAAACAATGTGACCAAGGTGCGCACTGCCACCGAGTCCAGCCAACAGCCAACGTCCCCCTCCCTCCCCCGTTAGCTGTCAGTATACAGGGTGCAAGCAGTCATGGCTGTCTTTAAACATTCTCGCATTTAACTACATATGGCTGTTAGTAATAGAGCTGACTGTATCTGAGCCCACTCTGCATTGTTGCCAGAGCATCCTTCCCCAGTCCCCCCCCCCCTGATCACTCCTTCACTCCCTCTCCCCTAATCCTCTAAATCAGTTGGTTAATGGTAACCTCAAACGTCAGTATCCTATTCGTTGGAGATATAAGTCCAGTCTTCACGGTTGCTAGATTTTGGATGTATATTCTGGACATAATTTATCATGTATATGAAACAAATAACCTAGTTGTCCTCTTATCTGGTATTCATTTATAATCCACTATCACACTATCCTTTATACTTAGAATTATTTTAATTACTATATTATGGTTGCTCAGACACTTCGACATTACAGTGGATGATTGATATACCATTCATCTACCACTGCAGTGTTAATGTGTAATATAGTCTGTTTCATTTACTGCATTTTTATATTTTCATCAATTAAATTCAATATTTCTTCTGTTATCCAAGAATTTCTACTAGCCCTTGTCTTTTTACCTACTTGATCCTCTGCTGCCTTCACTATTTCATCTCTCAAAGCTACCCATTCTTCTTCTACTGTGTTTCTTTTCCCCCATTCTTGTCAATCATTAGCTAATGCTCTCTCTGAAACTCTCTAAAACCTCTGATTCTTTCAGTTTATTCATGTCCCATCACCTTAAATTCCCCCCTTTTAGCAGTATCTTTAGTTTTAATCTACAGTTCATAACCAATAGATTGTGGTCAGAGTTCACATCTGCCACTGGAAATGTCCTACAATTTAAAACCTGGTTCCTAAATCTCTGTCTTGTCATTATATAATCTATCTGAAACCTTGCAGTGTCTGTAGGCCTCTTGCATGTATATAACCTACTTTCATGATTCTTGAGCCAAGTGTTAGCTATGATTCAGTTACGCTCTGTGCAATATTCTGCCAGGCGGCTTCCTCTTTCATTCCTTACCCCCAGTCCATATTCACCTACTGCTTATCCTTCTCTTCCTTTTCCCACTATCGAATTCCAGTCACCCATGACTACTAAATTTTCGTCTCCCTTCACTATCTGAATAATTTCTTTTATCTCATCATACATTTAATCAATATCTTCGTTGTCTGCGGAGTGTATTGGCATATAAACTTGTAGTACTGTGGTAGGCATGGGCTTCGTGTCTAACTTTGCTACAATAATGCGCTCACTATGCTGTTTGTAGTAGCTCACCCGCGCTACTATTTTTGTATTCATTATTAAACCTACTCCTGCATTACCCCTATTTGATTTTGTATTTATAACCGTGTATTCACCTGACCAGATGTCTTGTTCCTCCTGCCACCGAACTTCACTAATTCCCACTATATCTAACTTTAACCTATCCATTTCCCTTTTAAAATTTTCTGAACTACCTGCCCGACTGAGATGTAACACAATACAATTATTGGGTAACAGAAAGAAAACATAACGAAACATCCACTGATCACTATTACACATTAGTTTCTGACATCACACTACACCCTTACACGACGGTGATTATATACAAGCATCGGAATCATGCTGGCTTTCATATACATTGCAGCAATACCCTCATACTGAAACTTTTTTATCGCTATTTACAGCTCCTCTCGTAATATGGAAAGCAAACAGCTGGCAGTAGAAGCGATTTGCTTCACAGTATCGAAGATGAAGAGGAGGTCACAGCTCTTAAGGTATGTGCTTTAGAGTATACGTTTGCTAAGGCGTTTTTTGCTTCGAATGATTGTCGCTGGAATATCCATGAATATCGGACGTTCCTCCTGAGTCACCCTGTACATTTGCGTCTGTCAGGTATGTCGTAGCCCAAAGATACAACCGAAACAGCAAACTGGCAGTCATTTCAGACTCTAGAATGCAGTTGGTACACTAATCGGGGTTTACACGGGCACGTATCGGTCGCGCACGTTGACTTACAGATGTAAAGGTGCACGTGTGGACACCTAAAATAGCACGTCGTAGCAACTGGCGCACGTAGAAATGAAAATTGAAACCAGATGTGCCAAGTATCTTGGCCCGTTTTGATTTTATCCATTTACCTACCTTCGTGCAAATTTGAACCCATTTATGCAAGTTAAAAGTACAGAAGCTGCACGTTTCAAAAAATTCCCAGATAAACGTGTTTTCTGCATGTTATTGAACACAAAATGCTATCGGTGCAACTACAAATGGTGCTATTAGCAGTGCATTAGTTTCATCCCAATTAAAATCTTTTGCAAAACACGTGGTTACCTCTTCTTGAAGCTGTGCGTCGTCATCAAAACGCTGCGTAGCCAACCACTTCTTCATTGCTGGGAATAAGTGGAGGTCGCTCGGTGCCAGGTCAGGACTGTACGGCGGATGAGGAAACAACTCCCACTTAAAAGATTCGAGAACTTCACGAGTGGCATTTGTCGTGTGGGCCCGGGCGTTGTCGTGAATCAGCAAGAACTTTGAGCCCAACTTTCCCCTGCGCTTGTTTTGTATTGCTCTTCTGAGATTGTGCAGAGTTTGGAAATACCTTTGGGAGTTTACTGTAGTGCCTCTATCCAGGAAATACACAAAAATCACACCTTTTCTGTCCCAAAAGACACGTGGTTGAAGGCGCAGGCGGCCGAATTTTACGACGAAGGAATTTCCAAGCTCATCCATCGCTACGATAAGTGCCTTAATTTAAATGACAACTATGCAGAAAAGTAGTATTTAAGTGTGGCTTTCATCTGTATATAATAAAAAAAATTTCCAATACTTTATTTATTTTTAATTCCAAAACGTAATGTACTTTGTGGATAGCCCTCGTATATATATATATATATATATATATATATATATATATATATATATATATATATATATATTAGTCCTGGAAATTGAAATAAGAACACCGTGAATTCATTGTCCCAGGAAGGGGAAACTTTATTGACACATTCCTGGGGTCAGATACATCACATGATCACACTGACAGAACCACAGGCACATTGACACAGGCAACAGAGCATGCACAATGTCGGCACTAGTACAGTGTATATCCACCTTTCGCAGCAATGCAGGCTGCTATTCTCCCATGGACACGATCGTAGAGATGCTGGATGTAGTCCTGCGGAACGGCTTGCCATGCCATTTCCACCTGGCGCCTCAGTTGGACCAGCGTTCGTGCTGGACGTGCAGACCGCGTGAGACGACGCTTCATCCAGTCCCAAACATGCTCAATGGGGGACAGATCCGGAGATCTTGCTGGCCAGGGTAGTTGACTTACACCTTCTAGAGCACGTTGGGTGGCACGGGATACATGCGGACGTGCATTGTCCTGTTGGAACAGCAAGTTCCCTTGCCGGTCTAGGAATGCTAGAACGATGGGTTCGATGACGGTTTGGATGTACCGTGCACTATTCAGTGTCCCCTCGACGATCACCAGTGGTGTACGGCCAGTGTAGGAGATTGCTCCCCACACCATGATGCCGGGTGTTGGCCCTGTGTGCCTCGGTCGTATGCAGTCCTGATTGTGGCTCTCACCTGCACGGCGCCAAACACGCATACGACCATACGACCATACGACCATCATTGGCACCAAGGCAGAAGCGACTCTCATCGCTGAAGACGACACGTCTCCATTCGTCCCTCGATTCACGCCTGTCGCGACACCACTGGAAGCGGGCTGCACGATGTTGGGGCGTGAGCGGAAGACGGCCTAACGGTGTGCGGGACCGTAGCCCAGCTTCATGGAGACGGTTGCGAATGGTCCTCGCCGATACCCCAGGAGCAACAGTGTCCCTAATTTGCTGGGAAGTGGCGGTGCGGTCCCCTACGGCACTGCGTAGGATCCTACGGTCTTGGCGTGCATCCGTGCGTCGCTGCGGTCCGGTCCCAGGTCGACGGGCACGTGCACCTTCCGCCGACCACTGGCGACAACATCGATGTACTGTGGAGACCTCACGCCCCACGTGTTGAGCAATTCGGCGGTACGTCCACCCGGCCTCCCGCATGCCCACTATACGCCCTCGCTCAAAGTCCGTCAACTGCACATACGGTTCACGTCCACGCTGTCGCGGCATGCTACCAGTGTTAAAGACTGCGATGGAGCTCCGTATGCCACGGCAAACTGGCTGACACTGACGGCGGCGGTGCACAAATGCTGCGCAGCTAGCGCCATTCGACGGCCAACACCGCGGTTCCTGGTGTGTCCGCTGTGCCGTGCGTGTGATCATTGCTTGTACAGCCCTCTCGCAGTGTCCGGAGCAAGTATGGTGGGTCTGACACACCGGTGTCAATGTGTTCTTTTTTCCATTTCCAGGAGTGTATATTCGAGTGTGGCTGTGATTTGACCTTGTTTTCGTTGCAGTCTATTTGTGCTGCAGGCCATTTGTTGAGTCTGCTCGCTTCGTGGCGTCGGTGGGGTTACGGATTCTCGCCTGCTAGTGAGTCCTTGCAGAAGCCGTGGGTAGTGAAGGCTCGGATTGCCTGCCTGCCGCAGCGCTATTGCTTCCAAATACTCCTGTGGGCCTTAACGATGTTCTCTAAAGTTGAGTGAGGCCACTTTGTCAATATTAGCGTTTCTGTAAGTCATTTTACTAGTTATTACTAGCCATTCTCATTCAACACTTATGTTAATCATTTGTGTATGGCACACAGGAAAAATAACGAGTTGCATAGTTTTGCGACCTTGGTTGC